>NW_026527706.1:0-275627 GCF_022682495.2 Desmodus rotundus | reverse complement strand
CCAGGCCTCGGGCTCTCGCCGGGGCTCTCTCGGGGCACGGGCACCCTCTCTCGCCTAGAGAGTGCCCACGCCGTCCCTGGAGCCCCGCGAGACACCTGCTTCCCGTGATAAGAGGCCCCCTGCCTCCATGGAGCTTGGAACTCTGGGGCCGGGCTGCGGGTCACTGGGCTAAGTGGCTGGAGACGCGCAGACCCCTCCGTCCCGACCGCCCCACTGCGAAGATCCCCCTGTTCCTCCATCCGTAAGGGGGTCGCCCCTTACGGATGGAGGAACAGGGGGGAGGCCCCCAGGAGATGGCATTTGTCAGAGCCGCCGCTGGCCGGTTTCGGGCCAAGACGCGGGACCCGGCAGGCAGAGGGCAGGCAGCCCCACCAGAAGCCTCCCTCGGGGCAACGGGCCCCACCCTGGACATATCAGGCCTGCTTCACAGAGTCCCTGGGATCCTGTCCGTGGAACTGGAAGCTCTGCCCGCCACCCAGAGGTCCGTTCCTTTTCCCGTGGACCACACTTGCCAGCGCGTCTCCCACCCCGGCAGAGGCAGAGTGCCGGGGAAGAACTAGGGCCCCGGGGCCTCGATGAGGGGCGGGCCAGGGTTCCGCGCCTGGTGGGCAGGGGCCCGGGCGGGCCGGACCCACGCCCAGGGACCCCGTCTCCCGGGGGGACTCGGGCCTGAGACCTGCCTGGGGGGCTGAGAGTCTTTCTTGGCTCAAACGGCCCCACCCTGCCCCGAGGCGGCAAACCTGCACCGAGACGCTTCTACTCTCTAAAGTCTGGGCTGCACTTCGCGAGAAGGGACTGTGTCCGCTGGGACCCGGGTCCCACAGAGCTCGAACCCCCCTCCCCGTGAAGGCATCCGCGGCCTGTGGTCCTTGCTGTCCGCAAAAGGCATTCACCTGCGGAGAACCTGGGCCCAGGTGAGCGGGACCAGGCCCCACGGCAGGAGCCTAGGGAGGCCACTGGAGCCACGGGGGCCAGGGCTGGGCATTTTCCCGGGTGCTCTCTCGGGTCCCGGGTGCACTCTCTCGCCCGGGGAGTGCCCACGCCGTCCCTTGAGCCCCGCAGGACGCCTGCATCCCGCCATAAGCGGCCCACCTCCTCCATGGAGCACGGACACAGGGGGCCGGGGTGCGAGCAACTGGCCTACGTGGCGGCAAACCCGCAGACCCCTCCGTCCCGTCCCCGCCACTGCGAAGATCCCCCTGTTCTTCCATCCGTAAAGGGGTCCCCCTTTACGGATGGAAGAACAGGGGGGAGGCGCCCAGGAGATGGCTTTTGTCCGAGCCGCGGCCGGGTGGTTTACGGGCCAAGAGGCGGGGCCGCGCAGGCGCAAGCAGGCCCCCCCACCACAAGCATCCCTCCGGGCAACGTGCCCCCCCACCCCCCCTTGAGATATCAGGCCAGGTTCACAGGGTCCCTGGGCTGGTGTCAGAGTTAACGGAAGCCCTCCCTGCCATCCAGAGGACCGTGCGTTTTCCCGTGGACCACACTTCCCAGCAGCTCTCCCACCCCCGCAGAGGCAGAGTGCCAGGGAAGAACTAGGGACCTGGGGCCGGGAAGAGGGGCCGGCCACGGTTCCGCGCCAGGTGGAGCGGGTCCCGGCGGGCGGGCGGGCGGGCGGGCGGGCGGGCGGGACCCTCGTCCACGGACCTGTTCTCCTGTGGGGAGTCTGGCCTGTGCCCCGCCTGGGAGGCTAAGAGCCTTGCTTCGCCTGCAACGCCCCCACCCTGCCACAAGGCGGCAGACTTGGGCCCAGCCGCTTCAACCCTCCAGTCTGTGCAGAAGCACCCAAAAATGGAGTGAGACCGCTGCGACCTCAGTCCCCCAGAGCTCGAACCCCCACCTCTGTGAGGGAATCGGCGGCCTCCTGTCCTTGGCGTCCGCAAAAGGCATTCACCTGCGGCGAACCAGGGCCTCGGGAGAGCAGGGCCAGGCCCCATGGTAGGAGCCCGGGGGAGGCAACGGCAGCCTCTGCGGCCAGGCCTCGGGCTCTCGCCGGGGCTCTCTCGGGGCACGGGCACCCTCTCTCGCCTAGAGAGTGCCCACGCCGTCCCTGGAGCCCCGCGAGACACCTGCTTCCCGTGATAAGAGGCCCCCTGCCTCCATGGAGCTTGGAACTCTGGGGCCGGGCTGCGGGTCACTGGGCTAAGTGGCTGGAGGCGCGCAGACCCCTCCGTCCCGACCGCCCCACTGCGAAGATCCCCCTGTTCCTCCATCCGTAAGGGGGTCGCCCCTTACGGATGGAGGAACAGGGGGGAGGCCCCCAGGAGATGGCATTTGTCAGAGCCGCCGCTGGCCGGTTTCGGGCCAAGACGCGGGACCCGGCAGGCAGAGGGCAGGCAGCCCCACCAGAAGCCTCCCTCGGGGCAACGGGCCCCACCCTGGACATATCAGGCCTGCTTCACAGAGTCCCTGGGGTCCTGTCCGTGGAACTGGAAGCTCTGCCCGCCACCCAGAGGTCCGTTCCTTTTCCCGTGGACCACACTTGCCAGCGCGTCTCCCACCCCGGCAGAGGCAGAGTGCCGGGGAAGAACTAGGGCCCCGGGGCCTCGATGAGGGGCGGGCCAGGGTTCCGCGCCTGGTGGGCAGGGGCCCGGGCGGGCCGGACCCACGCCCAGGGACCCCGTCTCCCGGGGGGACTCGGGCCTGAGACCTGCCTGGGGGGCTGAGAGTCTTTCTTGGCTCAAACGGCCCCACCCTGCCCCGAGGCGGCAAACCTGCACCGAGACGCTTCTACTCTCTAAAGTCTGGGCTGCACTTCGCGAGAAGGGACTGTGTCCGCTGGGACCCGGGTCCCACAGAGCTCGAACCCCCCTCCCCGTGAAGGCATCCGCGGCCTGTGGTCCTTGCTGTCCGCAAAAGGCATTCACCTGCGGAGAACCTGGGCCCAGGTGAGCGGGACCAGGCCCCACGGCAGGAGCCTAGGGAGGCCACTGGAGCCACGGGGGCCAGGGCTGGGCATTTTCCCGGGTGCTCTCTCGGGTCCCGGGTGCCCTCTCTCGCCCGGGGAGTGCCCACGCCGTCCCTTGAGCCCCGCAGGACGCCTGCATCCCGCCATATGCGGCCCACCTCCTCCATGGAGCACGGACACAGGGGGCCGGGGTGCGAGCAACTGGCCTACGTGGCGGCAAACCCGCAGACCCCTCCGTCCCGTCCCCGCCACTGCGAAGATCCCCCTGTTCTTCCATCCGTAAAGGGGTCCCCCTTTACGGATGGAAGAACAGGGGGGAGGCGCCCAGGAGATGGCTTTTGTCCGAGCCGCGGCCGGGTGGTTTACGGGCCAAGAGGCGGGGCCGCGCAGGCGCAAGCAGGCCCCCCCACCACAAGCATCCCTCCGGGCAACGTGCCCCCCCACCCCCCCTTGAGATATCAGGCCAGGTTCACAGGGTCCCTGGGCTGGTGTCAGAGTTAACGGAAGCCCTCCCTGCCATCCAGAGGACCGTGCGTTTTCCCGTGGACCACACTTCCCAGCAGCTCTCCCACCCCCGCAGAGGCAGAGTGCCAGGGAAGAACTAGGGACCTGGGGCCGGGAAGAGGGGCCGGCCACGGTTCCGCGCCAGGTGGAGCGGGTCCCGGCGGGCGGGCGGGACCCTCGTCCACGGACCTGTTCTCCTGTGGGGAGTCTGGCCTGTGCCCCGCCTGGGAGGCTAAGAGCCTTGCTTCGCCTGCAACGCCCCCACCCTGCCACAAGGCGGCAGACTTGGGCCCAGCCGCTTCAACCCTCCAGTCTGTGCAGAAGCACCCAAAAATGGAGTGAGACCGCTGCGACCTCAGTCCCCCAGAGCTCGAACCCCCACCTCTGTGAGGGAATCGGCGGCCTCCTGTCCTTGGCGTCCGCAAAAGGCATTCACCTGCGGCGAACCAGGGCCTCGGGAGAGCAGGGCCAGGCCCCATGGTAGGAGCCCGGGGGAGGCAACGGCAGCCTCTGCGGCCAGGCCTCGGGCTCTCGCCGGGGCTCTCTCGGGGCACGGGCACCCTCTCTCGCCTAGAGAGTGCCCACGCCGTCCCTGGAGCCCCGCGAGACACCTGCTTCCCGTGATAAGAGGCCCCCTGCCTCCATGGAGCTTGGAACTCTGGGGCCGGGCTGCGGGTCACTGGGCTAAGTGGCTGGAGGCGCGCAGACCCCTCCGTCCCGACCGCCCCACTGCGAAGATCCCCCTGTTCCTCCATCCGTAAGGGGGTCGCCCCTTACGGATGGAGGAACAGGGGGGAGGCCCCCAGGAGATGGCATTTGTCAGAGCCGCCGCTGGCCGGTTTCGGGCCAAGACGCGGGACCCGGCAGGCAGAGGGCAGGCAGCCCCACCAGAAGCCTCCCTCGGGGCAACGGGCCCCACCCTGGACATATCAGGCCTGCTTCACAGAGTCCCTGGGGTCCTGTCCGTGGAACTGGAAGCTCTGCCCGCCACCCAGAGGTCCGTTCCTTTTCCCGTGGACCACACTTGCCAGCGCGTCTCCCACCCCGGGAGAGGCAGAGTGCCGGGGAAGAACTAGGGCCCCGGGGCCTCGATGAGGGGCGGGCCAGGGTTCCGCGCCTGGTGGGCAGGGGCCCGGGCGGGCCGGACCCACGCCCAGGGACCCCGTCTCCCGGGGGGACTCGGGCCTGAGACCTGCCTGGGGGGCTGAGAGTCTTTCTTGGCTCAAACGGCCCCACCCTGCCCCGAGGCGGCAAACCTGCACCGAGACGCTTCTACTCTCTAAAGTCTGGGCTGGACTTCGCGAGAAGGGACTGTGTCCGCTGGGACCCGGGTCCCACAGAGCTCGAACCCCCCTCCCCGTGAAGGCATCCGCGGCCTGTGGTCCTTGCTGTCCGCAAAAGGCATTCACCTGCGGAGAACCTGGGCCCAGGTGAGCGGGACCAGGCCCCACGGCAGGAGCCTAGGGAGGCCACTGGAGCCACGGGGGCCAGGGCTGGGCATTTTCCCGGGTGCTCTCTCGGGTCCCGGGTGCCCTCTCTCGCCCGGGGAGTGCCCACGCCGTCCCTTGAGCCCCGCAGGACGCCTGCATCCCGCCATATGCGGCCCACCTCCTCCATGGAGCACGGACACAGGGGGCCGGGGTGCGAGCAACTGGCCTACGTGGCGGCAAACCCGCAGACCCCTCCGTCCCGTCCCTGCCACTGCGAAGATCCCCCTGTTCTTCCATCCGTAAAGGGGTCCCCCTTTACGGATGGAAGAACAGGGGGGAGGCGCCCAGGAGATGGCTTTTGTCCGAGCCGCGGCCGGGTGGTTTACGGGCCAAGAGGCGGGGCCGCGCAGGCGCAAGCAGGCCCCCCCACCACAAGCATCCCTCCCGGCAACGTGCCCCCCCCCCCTTGAGATATCAGGCCAGGTTCACAGGGTCCCTGGGCTGGTGTCAGAGTTAACGGAAGCCCTCCCTGCCATCCAGAGGACCGTGCGTTTTCCCGTGGACCACACTTCCCAGCAGCTCTCCCACCCCCGCAGAGGCAGAGTGCCAGGGAAGAACTAGGGACCTGGGGCCGGGAAGAGGGGCCGGCCACGGTTCCGCGCCAGGTGGAGCGGGTCCCGGCGGGCGGGCGGGCGGGCGGGCGGGCGGGCGGGACCCTCGTCCACGGACCTGTTCTCCTGTGGGGAGTCTGGCCTGTGCCCCGCCTGGGAGGCTAAGAGCCTTGCTTCGCCTGCAACGCCCCCACCCTGCCACAAGGCGGCAGACTTGGGCCCAGCCGCTTCAACCCTCCAGTCTGTGCAGAAGCACCCAAAAATGGAGTGAGACCGCTGCGACCTCAGTCCCCCAGAGCTCGAACCCCCACCTCTGTGAGGGAATCGGCGGCCTCCTGTCCTTGGCGTCCGCAAAAGGCATTCACCTGCGGCGAACCAGGGCCTCGGGAGAGCAGGGCCAGGCCCCATGGTAGGAGCCCGGGGGAGGCAACGGCAGCCTCTGCGGCCAGGCCTCGGGCTCTCGCCGGGGCTCTCTCGGGGCACGGGCACCCTCTCTCGCCTAGAGAGTGCCCACGCCGTCCCTGGAGCCCCGCGAGACACCTGCTTCCCGTGATAAGAGGCCCCCTGCCTCCATGGAGCTTGGAACTCTGGGCCCGGGCTGCGCGTCACTGGGCTAAGTGGCTGGAGACCCCTCCGTCCCGACCGCCCCACTGCGAAGATCCCCCTGTTCCTCCATCCGTAAGGGGGTCGCCCCTTACGGATGGAGGAACAGGGGGGAGGCCCCCAGGAGATGGCATTTGTCAGAGCCGCCGCTGGCCGGTTTCGGGCCAAGACGCGGGACCCGGCAGGCAGAGGGCAGGCAGCCCCACCAGAAGCCTCCCTCGGGGCAACGGGCCCCACCCTGGACATATCAGGCCTGCTTCACAGAGTCCCTGGGGTCCTGTCCGTGGAACTGGAAGCTCTGCCCGCCACCCAGAGGTCCGTTCCTTTTCCCGTGGACCACACTTGCCAGCGCGTCTCCCACCCCGGCAGAGGCAGAGTGCCGGGGAAGAACTAGGGCCCCGGGGCCTCGAGGAGGGGCGGGCCAGGGTTCCGCGCCTGGTGGGCAGGGGCCCGGGCGGGCCGGACCCACGCCCAGGGACCCCGTCTCCCGGGGGGACTCGGGCCTGAGACCTGCCTGGGGGGCTGAGAGTCTTTCTTGGCTCAAACGGCCCCACCCTGCCCCGAGGCGGCAAACCTGCACCGAGACGCTTCTACTCTCTAAAGTCTGGGCTGGACTTCGCGAGAAGGGACTGTGTCCGCTGGGACCCGGGTCCCACAGAGCTCGAACCCCCCTCCCCGTGAAGGCATCCGCGGCCTGTGGTCCTTGCTGTCCGCAAAAGGCATTCACCTGCGGAGAACCTGGGCCCAGGTGAGCGGGACCAGGCCCCACGGCAGGAGCCTAGGGAGGCCACTGGAGCCACGGGGGCCAGGGCTGGGCATTTTCCCGGGTGCTCTCTCGGGTCCCGGGTGCCCTCTCTCGCCCGGGGAGCGCCCACGCCGTCCCTTGAGCCCCGCAGGACGCCTGCATCCCGCCATAAGCGGCCCACCTCCTCCATGGAGCACGGACACAGGGGGCCGTGGTGCGAGCAACTGGCCTACGTGGCGGCAAACCCGCAGACCCCTCCGTCCCGTCCCCGCCACTGCGAAGATCCCCCTGTTCTTCCATCCGTAAAGGGGTCCCCCTTTACGGATGGAAGAACAGGGGGGAGGCGCCCAGGAGATGGCTTTTATCCTAGCCGCGGCCGGGTGGTTTACGGGCCAAGAGGCGGGGCCGCGCAGGCCCAAGCAGGCCCCCCCACCACAAGCATCCCTCCGGGCAACGTGCCCCCCCCCCTTGAGATATCAGGCCAGGTTCACAGGGTCCCTGGGCTGGTGTCAGAGTTAACGGAAGCCCTCCCTGCCATCCAGAGGACCGTGCGTTTTCCCGTGGACCACACTTCCCAGCAGCTCTCCCACCCCCGCAGAGGCAGAGTGCCAGGGAAGAACTAGGGACCTGGGGCCGGGAAGAGGGGCCGGCCACGGTTCCGCGCCAGGTGGAGCGGGTCCCGTCGGGCGGGCGGGCGGGCGGGCGGGACCCTTGTCCACGGACCTGTTCCCCTGTGGGGAGTCTGGCCTGTGCCCCGCCTGGGAGGCTAAGAGCCTTGCTTCGCCTGCAACGCCCCCACCCTGCCACAAGGCGGCAGACTTGGGCCCAGCCGCTTCAACCCTCCAGTCTGTGCAGAAGCACCCAAAAATGGAGTGAGACCGCTGCGACCTCAGTCCCCCAGAGCTCGAACCCCCACCTCTGTGAGGGAATCGGCGGCCTCCTGTCCTTGGCGTCCGCAAAAGGCATTCACCTGCGGCGAACCAGGGCCTCGGGAGAGCAGGGCCAGGCCCCATGGTAGGAGCCCGGGGGAGGCAACGGCAGCCTCTGCGGCCAGGCCTCGGGCTCTCGCCGGGGCTCTCTCGGGGCACGGGCACCCTCTCTCGCCTAGAGAGTGCCCACGCCGTCCCTGGAGCCCCGCGAGACACCTGCTTCCCGTGATAAGAGGCCCCCTGCCTCCATGGAGCTTGGAACTCTGGGGCCGGGCTGCGGGTCACTGGGCTAAGTGGCTGGAGACGCGCAGACCCCTCCGTCCCGACCGCCCCACTGCGAAGATCCCCCTGTTCCTCCATCCGTAAGGGGGTCGCCCCTTACGGATGGAGGAACAGGGGGGAGGCCCCCAGGAGATGGCATTTGTCAGAGCCGCCGCTGGCCGGTTTCGGGCCAAGACGCGGGACCCGGCAGGCAGAGGGCAGGCAGCCCCACCAGAAGCCTCCCTCGGGGCAACGGGCCCCACCCTGGACATATCAGGCCTGCTTCACAGAGTCCCTGGGGTCCTGTCCGTGGAACTGGAAGCTCTGCCCGCCACCCAGAGGTCCGTTCCTTTTCCCGTGGACCACACTTGCCAGCGCGTCTCCCACCCCGGCAGAGGCAGAGTGCCGGGGAAGAACTAGGGCCCCGAGGCCTCGATGAGGGGCGGGCCAGGGTTCCGCGCCTGGTGGGCAGGGGCCCGGGCGGGCCGGACCCACGCCCAGGGACCCCGTCTCCCGGGGGGACTCGGGCCTGAGACCTGCCTGGGGGGCTGAGAGTCTTTCTTGGCTCAAACGGCCCCACCCTGCCCCGAGGCGGCAAACCTGCACCGAGACGCTTCTACTCTCTAAAGTCTGGGCTGGACTTCGCGAGAAGGGACTGTGTCCGCTGGGACCCGGGTCCCACAGAGCTCGAACCCCCCTCCCGTGAAGGCATCCGCGGCCTGTGGTCCTTGCTGTCCGCAAAAGGCATTCACCTGCGGAGAACCTGGGCCCAGGTGAGCGGGACCAGGCCCCACGGCAGGAGCCTAGGGAGGCCACTGGAGCCACGGGGGCCAGGGCTGGGCATTTTCCCGGGTGCTCTCTCGGGTCCCGGGTGCCCTCTCTCGCCCGGGGAGCGCCCACGCCGTCCCTTGAGCCCCGCAGGACGCCTGCATCCCGCCATAAGCGGCCCACCTACTCCATGGAGCACGGACACAGGGGGCCGGGGTGCGAGCAACTGGCCTACGTGGCGGCAAACCCGCAGACCCCTCCGTCCCGTCCCCGCCACTGCGAAGATCCCCCTGTTCTTCCATCCGTAAAGGGGTCCCCCTTTACGGATGGAAGAACAGGGGGGAGGCGCCCAGGAGATGGCTTTTGTCCGAGCCGCGGCCGGGTGGTTTACGGGCCAAGAGGCGGGGCCGCGCAGGCGCAAGCAGGCCCCCCCACCACAAGCATCCCTCCGGGCAAGGTGCCCCCCCACCCCCCCTTGAGATATCAGGCCAGGTTCACAGGGTCCCTGGGCTGGTGTCAGAGTTAACGGAAGCCCTCCCTGCCATCCAGAGGACCGTGCGTTTTCCCGTGGACCACACTTCCCAGCAGCTCTCCCACCCCCGCAGAGGCAGAGTGCCAGGGAAGAACTAGGGACCTGGGGCCGGGAAGAGGGGCCGGCCACGGTTCCGCGCCAGGTGGAGCGGGTCCCGGCGGGCGGGCGGGCGGGACCCTCGTCCACGGACCTGTTCTCCTGTGGGGAGTCTGGCCTGTGCCCCGCCTGGGAGGCTAAGAGCCTTGCTTCGCCTGCAACGCCCCCACCCTGCCACAAGGCGGCAGACTTGGGCCCAGCCGCTTCAACCCTCCAGTCTGTGCAGAAGCACCCAAAAATGGAGTGAGACCGCTGCGACCTCAGTCCCCCAGAGCTCGAACCCCCACCTCTGTGAGGGAATCGGCGGCCTCCTGTCCTTGGCGTCCGCAAAAGGCATTCACCTGCGGCGAACCAGGGCCTCGGGAGAGCAGGGCCAGGCCCCATGGTAGGAGCCCGGGGGAGGCAACGGCAGCCTCTGCGGCCAGGCCTCGGGCTCTCGCCGGGGCTCTCTCGGGGCACGGGCACCCTCTCTCGCCTAGAGAGTGCCCACGCCGTCCCTGGAGCCCCGCGAGACACCTGCTTCCCGTGATAAGAGGCCCCCTGCCTCCATGGAGCTTGGAACTCTGGGGCCGGGCTGCGGGTCACTGGGCTAAGTGGCTGGAGACGCGCAGACCCCTCCGTCCCGACCGCCCCACTGCGAAGATCCCCCTGTTCCTCCATCCGTAAGGGGGTCGCCCCTTACGGATGGAGGAACAGGGGGGAGGCCCCCAGGAGATGGCATTTGTCAGAGCCGCCGCTGGCCGGTTTCGGGCCAAGACGCGGGACCCGGCAGGCAGAGGGCAGGCAGCCCCACCAGAAGCCTCCCTCGGGGCAACGGGCCCCACCCTGGACATATCAGGCCTGCTTCACAGAGTCCCTGGGGTCCTGTCCGTGGAACTGGAAGCTCTGCCCGCCACCCAGAGGTCCGTTCCTTTTCCCGTGGACCACACTTGCCAGCGCGTCTCCCACCCCGGCAGAGGCAGAGTGCCGGGGAAGAACTAGGGCCCCGGGGCCTCGATGAGGGGCGGGCCAGGGTTCCGCGCCTGGTGGGCAGGGGCCCGGGCGGGCCGGACCCACGCCCAGGGACCCCGTCTCCCGGGGGGACTCGGGCCTGAGACCTGCCTGGGGGGCTGAGAGTCTTTCTTGGCTCAAACGGCCCCACCCTGCCCCGAGGCGGCAAACCTGCACCGAGACGCTTCTACTCTCTAAAGTCTGGGCTGCACTTCGCGAGAAGGGACTGTGTCCGCTGGGACCCGGGTCCCACAGAGCTCGAACCCCCCTCCCCGTGAAGGCATCCGCGGCCTGTGGTCCTTGCTGTCCGCAAAAGGCATTCACCTGCGGAGAACCTGGGCCCAGGTGAGCGGGACCAGGCCCCACGGCAGGAGCCTAGGGAGGCCACTGGAGCCACGGGGGCCAGGGCTGGGCATTTTCCCGGGTGCTCTCTCGGGTCCCGGGTGCCCTCTCTCGCCCGGGGAGTGCCCACGCCGTCCCTTGAGCCCCGCAGGACGCCTGCATCCCGCCATAAGCGGCCCACCTCCTCCATGGAGCACGGACACAGGGGGCCGGGGTGCGAGCAACTGGCCTACGTGGCGGCAAACCCGCAGACCCCTCCGTCCCGTCCCCGCCACTGCGAAGATCCCCCTGTTCTTCCATCCGTAAAGGGGTCCCCCTTTACGGATGGAAGAACAGGGGGGAGGCGCCCAGGAGATGGCTTTTGTCCGAGCCGCGGCCGGGTGGTTTACGGGCCAAGAGGCGGGGCCGCGCAAGCGCAAGCAGGCCCCCCCCCCACAAGCATCCCTCCGGGCAACGTGCCCCCCCACCCCCCCTTGAGATATCAGGCCAGGTTCACAGGGTCCCTGGGCTGGTGTCAGAGTTAACGGAAGCCCTCCCTGCCATCCAGAGGACCGTGCGTTTTCCCGTGGACCACACTTCCCAGCAGCTCTCCCACCCCCGCAGAGGCAGAGTGCCAGGGAAGAACTAGGGACCTGGGGCCGGGAAGAGGGGCCGGCCACGGTTCTGCGCCAGGTGGAGCGGGTCCCGGCGGGCGGGCGGGCGGGACCCTCGTCCACGGACCTGTTCTCCTGTGGGGAGTCTGGCCTGTGCCCCGCCTGGGAGGCTAAGAGCCTTGCTTCGCCTGCAACGCCCCCACCCTGCCACAAGGCGGCAGACTTGGGCCCAGCCGCTTCAACCCTCCAGTCTGTGCAGAAGCACCCAAAAATGGAGTGAGACCGCTGCGACCTCAGTCCCCCAGAGCTCGAACCCCCACCTCTGTGAGGGAATCGGCGGCCTCCTGTCCTTGGCGTCCGCAAAAGGCATTCACCTGCGGCGAACCAGGGCCTCGGGAGAGCAGGGCCAGGCCCCATGGTAGGAGCCCGGGGGAGGCAACGGCAGCCTCTGCGGCCAGGCCTCGGGCTCTCGCCGGGGCTCTCTCGGGGCACGGGCACCCTCTCTCGCCTAGAGAGTGCCCACGCCGTCCCTGGAGCCCCGCGAGACACCTGCTTCCCGTGATAAGAGGCCCCCTGCCTCCATGGAGCTTGGAACTCTGGGGCCGGGCTGCGGGTCACTGGGCTAAGTGGCTGGAGACGCGCAGACCCCTCCGTCCCGACCGCCCCACTGCGAAGATCCCCCTGTTCCTCCATCCGTAAGGGGGTCGCCCCTTACGGATGGAGGAACAGGGGGGAGGCCCCCAGGAGATGGCATTTGTCAGAGCCGCCGCTGGCCGGTTTCGGGCCAAGACGCGGGACCCGGCAGGCAGAGGGCAGGCAGCCCCACCAGAAGCCTCCCTCGGGGCAACGGGCCCCACCCTGGACATATCAGGCCTGCTTCACAGAGTCCCTGGGATCCTGTCCGTGGAACTGGAAGCTCTGCCCGCCACCCAGAGGTCCGTTCCTTTTCCCGTGGACCACACTTGCCAGCGCGTCTCCCACCCCGGCAGAGGCAGAGTGCCGGGGAAGAACTAGGGCCCCGGGGCCTCGATGAGGGGCGGGCCAGGGTTCCGCGCCTGGTGGGCAGGGGCCCGGGCGGGCCGGACCCACGCCCAGGGACCCCGTCTCCCGGGGGGACTCGGGCCTGAGACCTGCCTGGGGGGCTGAGAGTCTTTCTTGGCTCAAACGGCCCCACCCTGCCCCGAGGCGGCAAACCTGCACCGAGACGCTTCTACTCTCTAAAGTCTGGGCTGCACTTCGCGAGAAGGGACTGTGTCCGCTGGGACCCGGGTCCCACAGAGCTCGAACCCCCCTCCCCGTGAAGGCATCCGCGGCCTGTGGTCCTTGCTGTCCGCAAAAGGCATTCACCTGCGGAGAACCTGGGCCCAGGTGAGCGGGACCAGGCCCCACGGCAGGAGCCTAGGGAGGCCACTGGAGCCACGGGGGCCAGGGCTGGGCATTTTCCCGGGTGCTCTCTCGGGTCCCGGGTGCCCTCTCTCGCCCGGGGAGTGCCCACGCCGTCCCTTGAGCCCCGCAGGACGCCTGCATCCCGCCATAAGCGGCCCACCTCCTCCATGGAGCACGGACACAGGGGGCCGGGGTGCGAGCAACTGGCCTACGTGGCGGCAAACCCGCAGACCCCTCCGTCCCGTCCCCGCCACTGCGAAGATCCCCCTGTTCTTCCATCCGTAAAGGGGTCCCCCTTTACGGATGGAAGAACAGGGGGGAGGCGCCCAGGAGATGGCTTTTGTCCGAGCCGCGGCCGGGTGGTTTACGGGCCAAGAGGCGGGGCCGCGCAGGCGCAAGCAGGCCCCCCCACCACAAGCATCCCTCCGGGCAACGTGCCCCCCCACCCCCCCTTGAGATATCAGGCCAGGTTCACAGGGTCCCTGGGCTGGTGTCAGAGTTAACGGAAGCCCTCCCTGCCATCCAGAGGACCGTGCGTTTTCCCGTGGACCACACTTCCCAGCAGCTCTCCCACCCCCGCAGAGGCAGAGTGCCAGGGAAGAACTAGGGACCTGGGGCCGGGAAGAGGGGCCGGCCACGGTTCCGCGCCAGGTGGAGCGGGTCCCGGCGGGCGGGCGGGCGGGCGGGCGGGCGGGCGGGACCCTCGTCCACGGACCTGTTCTCCTGTGGGGAGTCTGGCCTGTGCCCCGCCTGGGAGGCTAAGAGCCTTGCTTCGCCTGCAACGCCCCCACCCTGCCACAAGGCGGCAGACTTGGGCCCAGCCGCTTCAACCCTCCAGTCTGTGCAGAAGCACCCAAAAATGGAGTGAGACCGCTGCGACCTCAGTCCCCCAGAGCTCGAACCCCCACCTCTGTGAGGGAATCGGCGGCCTCCTGTCCTTGGCGTCCGCAAAAGGCATTCACCTGCGGCGAACCAGGGCCTCGGGAGAGCAGGGCCAGGCCCCATGGTAGGAGCCCGGGGGAGGCAACGGCAGCCTCTGCGGCCAGGCCTCGGGCTCTCGCCGGGGCTCTCTCGGGGCACGGGCACCCTCTCTCGCCTAGAGAGTGCCCACGCCGTCCCTGGAGCCCCGCGAGACACCTGCTTCCCGTGATAAGAGGCCCCCTGCCTCCATGGAGCTTGGAACTCTGGGGCCGGGCTGCGGGTCACTGGGCTAAGTGGCTGGAGGCGCGCAGACCCCTCCGTCCCGACCGCCCCACTGCGAAGATCCCCCTGTTCCTCCATCCGTAAGGGGGTCGCCCCTTACGGATGGAGGAACAGGGGGGAGGCCCCCAGGAGATGGCATTTGTCAGAGCCGCCGCTGGCCGGTTTCGGGCCAAGACGCGGGACCCGGCAGGCAGAGGGCAGGCAGCCCCACCAGAAGCCTCCCTCGGGGCAACGGGCCCCACCCTGGACATATCAGGCCTGCTTCACAGAGTCCCTGGGGTCCTGTCCGTGGAACTGGAAGCTCTGCCCGCCACCCAGAGGTCCGTTCCTTTTCCCGTGGACCACACTTGCCAGCGCGTCTCCCACCCCGGCAGAGGCAGAGTGCCGGGGAAGAACTAGGGCCCCGGGGCCTCGATGAGGGGCGGGCCAGGGTTCCGCGCCTGGTGGGCAGGGGCCCGGGCGGGCCGGACCCACGCCCAGGGACCCCGTCTCCCGGGGGGACTCGGGCCTGAGACCTGCCTGGGGGGCTGAGAGTCTTTCTTGGCTCAAACGGCCCCACCCTGCCCCGAGGCGGCAAACCTGCACCGAGACGCTTCTACTCTCTAAAGTCTGGGCTGCACTTCGCGAGAAGGGACTGTGTCCGCTGGGACCCGGGTCCCACAGAGCTCGAACCCCCCTCCCCGTGAAGGCATCCGCGGCCTGTGGTCCTTGCTGTCCGCAAAAGGCATTCACCTGCGGAGAACCTGGGCCCAGGTGAGCGGGACCAGGCCCCACGGCAGGAGCCTAGGGAGGCCACTGGAGCCACGGGGGCCAGGGCTGGGCATTTTCCCGGGTGCTCTCTCGGGTCCCGGGTGCCCTCTCTCGCCCGGGGAGTGCCCACGCCGTCCCTTGAGCCCCGCAGGACGCCTGCATCCCGCCATATGCGGCCCACCTCCTCCATGGAGCACGGACACAGGGGGCCGGGGTGCGAGCAACTGGCCTACGTGGCGGCAAACCCGCAGACCCCTCCGTCCCGTCCCCGCCACTGCGAAGATCCCCCTGTTCTTCCATCCGTAAAGGGGTCCCCCTTTACGGATGGAAGAACAGGGGGGAGGCGCCCAGGAGATGGCTTTTGTCCGAGCCGCGGCCGGGTGGTTTACGGGCCAAGAGGCGGGGCCGCGCAGGCGCAAGCAGGCCCCCCCACCACAAGCATCCCTCCGGGCAACGTGCCCCCCCACCCCCCCTTGAGATATCAGGCCAGGTTCACAGGGTCCCTGGGCTGGTGTCAGAGTTAACGGAAGCCCTCCCTGCCATCCAGAGGACCGTGCGTTTTCCCGTGGACCACACTTCCCAGCAGCTCTCCCACCCCCGCAGAGGCAGAGTGCCAGGGAAGAACTAGGGACCTGGGGCCGGGAAGAGGGGCCGGCCACGGTTCCGCGCCAGGTGGAGCGGGTCCCGGCGGGCGGGCGGGACCCTCGTCCACGGACCTGTTCTCCTGTGGGGAGTCTGGCCTGTGCCCCGCCTGGGAGGCTAAGAGCCTTGCTTCGCCTGCAACGCCCCCACCCTGCCACAAGGCGGCAGACTTGGGCCCAGCCGCTTCAACCCTCCAGTCTGTGCAGAAGCACCCAAAAATGGAGTGAGACCGCTGCGACCTCAGTCCCCCAGAGCTCGAACCCCCACCTCTGTGAGGGAATCGGCGGCCTCCTGTCCTTGGCGTCCGCAAAAGGCATTCACCTGCGGCGAACCAGGGCCTCGGGAGAGCAGGGCCAGGCCCCATGGTAGGAGCCCGGGGGAGGCAACGGCAGCCTCTGCGGCCAGGCCTCGGGCTCTCGCCGGGGCTCTCTCGGGGCACGGGCACCCTCTCTCGCCTAGAGAGTGCCCACGCCGTCCCTGGAGCCCCGCGAGACACCTGCTTCCCGTGATAAGAGGCCCCCTGCCTCCATGGAGCTTGGAACTCTGGGGCCGGGCTGCGGGTCACTGGGCTAAGTGGCTGGAGGCGCGCAGACCCCTCCGTCCCGACCGCCCCACTGCGAAGATCCCCCTGTTCCTCCATCCGTAAGGGGGTCGCCCCTTACGGATGGAGGAACAGGGGGGAGGCCCCCAGGAGATGGCATTTGTCAGAGCCGCCGCTGGCCGGTTTCGGGCCAAGACGCGGGACCCGGCAGGCAGAGGGCAGGCAGCCCCACCAGAAGCCTCCCTCGGGGCAACGGGCCCCACCCTGGACATATCAGGCCTGCTTCACAGAGTCCCTGGGGTCCTGTCCGTGGAACTGGAAGCTCTGCCCGCCACCCAGAGGTCCGTTCCTTTTCCCGTGGACCACACTTGCCAGCGCGTCTCCCACCCCGGGAGAGGCAGAGTGCCGGGGAAGAACTAGGGCCCCGGGGCCTCGATGAGGGGCGGGCCAGGGTTCCGCGCCTGGTGGGCAGGGGCCCGGGCGGGCCGGACCCACGCCCAGGGACCCCGTCTCCCGGGGGGACTCGGGCCTGAGACCTGCCTGGGGGGCTGAGAGTCTTTCTTGGCTCAAACGGCCCCACCCTGCCCCGAGGCGGCAAACCTGCACCGAGACGCTTCTACTCTCTAAAGTCTGGGCTGGACTTCGCGAGAAGGGACTGTGTCCGCTGGGACCCGGGTCCCACAGAGCTCGAACCCCCCTCCCCGTGAAGGCATCCGCGGCCTGTGGTCCTTGCTGTCCGCAAAAGGCATTCACCTGCGGAGAACCTGGGCCCAGGTGAGCGGGACCAGGCCCCACGGCAGGAGCCTAGGGAGGCCACTGGAGCCACGGGGGCCAGGGCTGGGCATTTTCCCGGGTGCTCTCTCGGGTCCCGGGTGCCCTCTCTCGCCCGGGGAGTGCCCACGCCGTCCCTTGAGCCCCGCAGGACGCCTGCATCCCGCCATATGCGGCCCACCTCCTCCATGGAGCACGGACACAGGGGGCCGGGGTGCGAGCAACTGGCCTACGTGGCGGCAAACCCGCAGACCCCTCCGTCCCGTCCCTGCCACTGCGAAGATCCCCCTGTTCTTCCATCCGTAAAGGGGTCCCCCTTTACGGATGGAAGAACAGGGGGGAGGCGCCCAGGAGATGGCTTTTGTCCGAGCCGCGGCCGGGTGGTTTACGGGCCAAGAGGCGGGGCCGCGCAGGCGCAAGCAGGCCCCCCCACCACAAGCATCCCTCCCGGCAACGTGCCCCCCCCCCCTTGAGATATCAGGCCAGGTTCACAGGGTCCCTGGGCTGGTGTCAGAGTTAACGGAAGCCCTCCCTGCCATCCAGAGGACCGTGCGTTTTCCCGTGGACCACACTTCCCAGCAGCTCTCCCACCCCCGCAGAGGCAGAGTGCCAGGGAAGAACTAGGGACCTGGGGCCGGGAAGAGGGGCCGGCCACGGTTCCGCGCCAGGTGGAGCGGGTCCCGGCGGGCGGGCGGGCGGGACCCTCGTCCACGGACCTGTTCTCCTGTGGGGAGTCTGGCCTGTGCCCCGCCTGGGAGGCTAAGAGCCTTGCTTCGCCTGCAACGCCCCCACCCTGCCACAAGGCGGCAGACTTGGGCCCAGCCGCTTCAACCCTCCAGTCTGTGCAGAAGCACCCAAAAATGGAGTGAGACCGCTGCGACCTCAGTCCCCCAGAGCTCGAACCCCCACCTCTGTGAGGGAATCGGCGGCCTCCTGTCCTTGGCGTCCGCAAAAGGCATTCACCTGCGGCGAACCAGGGCCTCGGGAGAGCAGGGCCAGGCCCCATGGTAGGAGCCCGGGGGAGGCAACGGCAGCCTCTGCGGCCAGGCCTCGGGCTCTCGCCGGGGCTCTCTCGGGGCACGGGCACCCTCTCTCGCCTAGAGAGTGCCCACGCCGTCCCTGGAGCCCCGCGAGACACCTGCTTCCCGTGATAAGAGGCCCCCTGCCTCCATGGAGCTTGGAACTCTGGGCCCGGGCTGCGCGTCACTGGGCTAAGTGGCTGGAGACCCCTCCGTCCCGACCGCCCCACTGCGAAGATCCCCCTGTTCCTCCATCCGTAAGGGGGTCGCCCCTTACGGATGGAGGAACAGGGGGGAGGCCCCCAGGAGATGGCATTTGTCAGAGCCGCCGCTGGCCGGTTTCGGGCCAAGACGCGGGACCCGGCAGGCAGAGGGCAGGCAGCCCCACCAGAAGCCTCCCTCGGGGCAACGGGCCCCACCCTGGACATATCAGGCCTGCTTCACAGAGTCCCTGGGGTCCTGTCCGTGGAACTGGAAGCTCTGCCCGCCACCCAGAGGTCCGTTCCTTTTCCCGTGGACCACACTTGCCAGCGCGTCTCCCACCCCGGCAGAGGCAGAGTGCCGGGGAAGAACTAGGGCCCCGGGGCCTCGAGGAGGGGCGGGCCAGGGTTCCGCGCCTGGTGGGCAGGGGCCCGGGCGGGCCGGACCCACGCCCAGGGACCCCGTCTCCCGGGGGGACTCGGGCCTGAGACCTGCCTGGGGGGCTGAGAGTCTTTCTTGGCTCAAACGGCCCCACCCTGCCCCGAGGCGGCAAACCTGCACCGAGACGCTTCTACTCTCTAAAGTCTGGGCTGGACTTCGCGAGAAGGGACTGTGTCCGCTGGGACCCGGGTCCCACAGAGCTCGAACCCCCCTCCCCGTGAAGGCATCCGCGGCCTGTGGTCCTTGCTGTCCGCAAAAGGCATTCACCTGCGGAGAACCTGGGCCCAGGTGAGCGGGACCAGGCCCCACGGCAGGAGCCTAGGGAGGCCACTGGAGCCACGGGGGCCAGGGCTGGGCATTTTCCCGGGTGCTCTCTCGGGTCCCGGGTGCCCTCTCTCGCCCGGGGAGCGCCCACGCCGTCCCTTGAGCCCCGCAGGACGCCTGCATCCCGCCATAAGCGGCCCACCTCCTCCATGGAGCACGGACACAGGGGGCCGTGGTGCGAGCAACTGGCCTACGTGGCGGCAAACCCGCAGACCCCTCCGTCCCGTCCCCGCCACTGCGAAGATCACCCTGTTCTTCCATCCGTAAAGGGGTCCCCCTTTACGGATGGAAGAACAGGGGGGAGGCGCCCAGGAGATGGCTTTTATCCTAGCCGCGGCCGGGTGGTTTACGGGCCAAGAGGCGGGGCCGCGCAGGCCCAAGCAGGCCCCCCCACCACAAGCATCCCTCCGGGCAACGTGCCCCCCCCCCTTGAGATATCAGGCCAGGTTCACAGGGTCCCTGGGCTGGTGTCAGAGTTAACGGAAGCCCTCCCTGCCATCCAGAGGACCGTGCGTTTTCCCGTGGACCACACTTCCCAGCAGCTCTCCCACCCCCGCAGAGGCAGAGTGCCAGGGAAGAACTAGGGACCTGGGGCCGGGAAGAGGGGCCGGCCACGGTTCCGCGCCAGGTGGAGCGGGTCCCGTCGGGCGGGCGGGCGGGCGGGCGGGACCCTTGTCCACGGACCTGTTCCCCTGTGGGGAGTCTGGCCTGTGCCCCGCCTGGGAGGCTAAGAGCCTTGCTTCGCCTGCAACGCCCCCACCCTGCCACAAGGCGGCAGACTTGGGCCCAGCCGCTTCAACCCTCCAGTCTGTGCAGAAGCACCCAAAAATGGAGTGAGACCGCTGCGACCTCAGTCCCCCAGAGCTCGAACCCCCACCTCTGTGAGGGAATCGGCGGCCTCCTGTCCTTGGCGTCCGCAAAAGGCATTCACCTGCGGCGAACCAGGGCCTCGGGAGAGCAGGGCCAGGCCCCATGGTAGGAGCCCGGGGGAGGCAACGGCAGCCTCTGCGGCCAGGCCTCGGGCTCTCGCCGGGGCTCTCTCGGGGCACGGGCACCCTCTCTCGCCTAGAGAGTGCCCACGCCGTCCCTGGAGCCCCGCGAGACACCTGCTTCCCGTGATAAGAGGCCCCCTGCCTCCATGGAGCTTGGAACTCTGGGGCCGGGCTGCGGGTCACTGGGCTAAGTGGCTGGAGACGCGCAGACCCCTCCGTCCCGACCGCCCCACTGCGAAGATCCCCCTGTTCCTCCATCCGTAAGGGGGTCGCCCCTTACGGATGGAGGAACAGGGGGGAGGCCCCCAGGAGATGGCATTTGTCAGAGCCGCCGCTGGCCGGTTTCGGGCCAAGACGCGGGACCCGGCAGGCAGAGGGCAGGCAGCCCCACCAGAAGCCTCCCTCGGGGCAACGGGCCCCACCCTGGACATATCAGGCCTGCTTCACAGAGTCCCTGGGGTCCTGTCCGTGGAACTGGAAGCTCTGCCCGCCACCCAGAGGTCCGTTCCTTTTCCCGTGGACCACACTTGCCAGCGCGTCTCCCACCCCGGCAGAGGCAGAGTGCCGGGGAAGAACTAGGGCCCCGAGGCCTCGATGAGGGGCGGGCCAGGGTTCCGCGCCTGGTGGGCAGGGGCCCGGGCGGGCCGGACCCACGCCCAGGGACCCCGTCTCCCGGGGGGACTCGGGCCTGAGACCTGCCTGGGGGGCTGAGAGTCTTTCTTGGCTCAAACGGCCCCACCCTGCCCCGAGGCGGCAAACCTGCACCGAGACGCTTCTACTCTCTAAAGTCTGGGCTGGACTTCGCGAGAAGGGACTGTGTCCGCTGGGACCCGGGTCCCACAGAGCTCGAACCCCCCTCCCGTGAAGGCATCCGCGGCCTGTGGTCCTTGCTGTCCGCAAAAGGCATTCACCTGCGGAGAACCTGGGCCCAGGTGAGCGGGACCAGGCCCCACGGCAGGAGCCTAGGGAGGCCACTGGAGCCACGGGGGCCAGGGCTGGGCATTTTCCCGGGTGCTCTCTCGGGTCCCGGGTGCCCTCTCTCGCCCGGGGAGCGCCCACGCCGTCCCTTGAGCCCCGCAGGACGCCTGCATCCCGCCATAAGCGGCCCACCTACTCCATGGAGCACGGACACAGGGGGCCGGGGTGCGAGCAACTGGCCTACGTGGCGGCAAACCCGCAGACCCCTCCGTCCCGTCCCCGCCACTGCGAAGATCCCCCTGTTCTTCCATCCGTAAAGGGGTCCCCCTTTACGGATGGAAGAACAGGGGGGAGGCGCCCAGGAGATGGCTTTTGTCCGAGCCGCGGCCGGGTGGTTTACGGGCCAAGAGGCGGGGCCGCGCAGGCGCAAGCAGGCCCCCCCACCACAAGCATCCCTCCGGGCAAGGTGCCCCCCCACCCCCCCTTGAGATATCAGGCCAGGTTCACAGGGTCCCTGGGCTGGTGTCAGAGTTAACGGAAGCCCTCCCTGCCATCCAGAGGACCGTGCGTTTTCCCGTGGACCACACTTCCCAGCAGCTCTCCCACCCCCGCAGAGGCAGAGTGCCAGGGAAGAACTAGGGACCTGGGGCCGGGAAGAGGGGCCGGCCACGGTTCCGCGCCAGGTGGAGCGGGTCCCGGCGGGCGGGCGGGCGGGACCCTCGTCCACGGACCTGTTCTCCTGTGGGGAGTCTGGCCTGTGCCCCGCCTGGGAGGCTAAGAGCCTTGCTTCGCCTGCAACGCCCCCACCCTGCCACAAGGCGGCAGACTTGGGCCCAGCCGCTTCAACCCTCCAGTCTGTGCAGAAGCACCCAAAAATGGAGTGAGACCGCTGCGACCTCAGTCCCCCAGAGCTCGAACCCCCACCTCTGTGAGGGAATCGGCGGCCTCCTGTCCTTGGCGTCCGCAAAAGGCATTCACCTGCGGCGAACCAGGGCCTCGGGAGAGCAGGGCCAGGCCCCATGGTAGGAGCCCGGGGGAGGCAACGGCAGCCTCTGCGGCCAGGCCTCGGGCTCTCGCCGGGGCTCTCTCGGGGCACGGGCACCCTCTCTCGCCTAGAGAGTGCCCACGCCGTCCCTGGAGCCCCGCGAGACACCTGCTTCCCGTGATAAGAGGCCCCCTGCCTCCATGGAGCTTGGAACTCTGGGCCCGGGCTGCGCGTCACTGGGCTAAGTGGCTGGAGACGCGCAGACCCCTCCGTCCCGACCGCCCCACTGCGAAGATCCCCCTGTTCCTCCATCCGTAAGGGGGTCGCCCCTTACGGATGGAGGAACAGGGGGGAGGCCCCCAGGAGATGGCATTTGTCAGAGCCGCCGCTGGCCGGTTTCGGGCCAAGACGCGGGACCCGGCAGGCAGAGGGCAGGCAGCCCCACCAGAAGCCTCCCTCGGGGCAACGGGCCCCACCCTGGACATATCAGGCCTGCTTCACAGAGTCCCTGGGATCCTGTCCGTGGAACTGGAAGCTCTGCCCGCCACCCAGAGGTCCGTTCCTTTTCCCGTGGACCACACTTGCCAGCGCGTCTCCCACCCCGGCAGAGGCAGAGTGCCGGGGAAGAACTAGGGCCCCGGGGCCTCGATGAGGGGCGGGCCAGGGTTCCGCGCCTGGTGGGCAGGGGCCCGGGCGGGCCGGACCCACGCCCAGGGACCCCGTCTCCCGGGGGGACTCGGGCCTGAGACCTGCCTGGGGGGCTGAGAGTCTTTCTTGGCTCAAACGGCCCCACCCTGCCCCGAGGCGGCAAACCTGCACCGAGACGCTTCTACTCTCTAAAGTCTGGGCTGCACTTCGCGAGAAGGGACTGTGTCCGCTGGGACCCGGGTCCCACAGAGCTCGAACCCCCCTCCCCGTGAAGGCATCCGCGGCCTGTGGTCCTTGCTGTCCGCAAAAGGCATTCACCTGCGGAGAACCTGGGCCCAGGTGAGCGGGACCAGGCCCCACGGCAGGAGCCTAGGGAGGCCACTGGAGCCACGGGGGCCAGGGCTGGGCATTTTCCCGGGTGCTCTCTCGGGTCCCGGGTGCACTCTCTCGCCCGGGGGTGCCCACGCCGTCCCTTGAGCCCCGCAGGACGCCTGCATCCCGCCATAAGCGGCCCACCTCCTCCATGGAGCACGGACACAGGGGGCCGGGGTGCGAGCAACTGGCCTACGTGGCGGCAAACCCGCAGACCCCTCCGTCCCGTCCCCGCCACTGCGAAGATCCCCCTGTTCTTCCATCCGTAAAGGGGTCCCCCTTTACGGATGGAAGAACAGGGGGGAGGCGCCCAGGAGATGGCTTTTGTCCGAGCCGCGGCCGGGTGGTTTACGGGCCAAGAGGCGGGGCCGCGCAGGCGCAAGCAGGCCCCCCCACCACAAGCATCCCTCCGGGCAACGTGCCCCCCCACCCCCCCTTGAGATATCAGGCCAGGTTCACAGGGTCCCTGGGCTGGTGTCAGAGTTAACGGAAGCCCTCCCTGCCATCCAGAGGACCGTGCGTTTTCCCGTGGACCACACTTCCCAGCAGCTCTCCCACCCCCGCAGAGGCAGAGTGCCAGGGAAGAACTAGGGACCTGGGGCCGGGAAGAGGGGCCGGCCACGGTTCCGCGCCAGGTGGAGCGGGTCCCGGCGGGCGGGCGGGCGGGCGGGCGGGCGGGCGGGACCCTCGTCCACGGACCTGTTCTCCTGTGGGGAGTCTGGCCTGTGCCCCGCCTGGGAGGCTAAGAGCCTTGCTTCGCCTGCAACGCCCCCACCCTGCCACAAGGCGGCAGACTTGGGCCCAGCCGCTTCAACCCTCCAGTCTGTGCAGAAGCACCCAAAAATGGAGTGAGACCGCTGCGACCTCAGTCCCCCAGAGCTCGAACCCCCACCTCTGTGAGGGAATCGGCGGCCTCCTGTCCTTGGCGTCCGCAAAAGGCATTCACCTGCGGCGAACCAGGGCCTCGGGAGAGCAGGGCCAGGCCCCATGGTAGGAGCCCGGGGGAGGCAACGGCAGCCTCTGCGGCCAGGCCTCGGGCTCTCGCCGGGGCTCTCTCGGGGCACGGGCACCCTCTCTCGCCTAGAGAGTGCCCACGCCGTCCCTGGAGCCCCGCGAGACACCTGCTTCCCGTGATAAGAGGCCCCCTGCCTCCATGGAGCTTGGAACTCTGGGGCCGGGCTGCGGGTCACTGGGCTAAGTGGCTGGAGGCGCGCAGACCCCTCCGTCCCGACCGCCCCACTGCGAAGATCCCCCTGTTCCTCCATCCGTAAGGGGGTCGCCCCTTACGGATGGAGGAACAGGGGGGAGGCCCCCAGGAGATGGCATTTGTCAGAGCCGCCGCTGGCCGGTTTCGGGCCAAGACGCGGGACCCGGCAGGCAGAGGGCAGGCAGCCCCACCAGAAGCCTCCCTCGGGGCAACGGGCCCCACCCTGGACATATCAGGCCTGCTTCACAGAGTCCCTGGGGTCCTGTCCGTGGAACTGGAAGCTCTGCCCGCCACCCAGAGGTCCGTTCCTTTTCCCGTGGACCACACTTGCCAGCGCGTCTCCCACCCCGGCAGAGGCAGAGTGCCGGGGAAGAACTAGGGCCCCGGGGCCTCGAGGAGGGGCGGGCCAGGGTTCCGCGCCTGGTGGGCAGGGGCCCGGGCGGGCCGGACCCACGCCCAGGGACCCCGTCTCCCGGGGGGACTCGGGCCTGAGACCTGCCTGGGGGGCTGAGAGTCTTTCTTGGCTCAAACGGCCCCACCCTGCCCCGAGGCGGCAAACCTGCACCGAGACGCTTCTACTCTCTAAAGTCTGGGCTGGACTTCGCGAGAAGGGACTGTGTCCGCTGGGACCCGGGTCCCACAGAGCTCGAACCCCCCTCCCCGTGAAGGCATCCGCGGCCTGTGGTCCTTGCTGTCCGCAAAAGGCATTCACCTGCGGAGAACCTGGGCCCAGGTGAGCGGGACCAGGCCCCACGGCAGGAGCCTAGGGAGGCCACTGGAGCCACGGGGGCCAGGGCTGGGCATTTTCCCGGGTGCTCTCTCGGGTCCCGGGTGCCCTCTCTCGCCCGGGGAGCGCCCACGCCGTCCCTTGAGCCCCGCAGGACGCCTGCATCCCGCCATATGCGGCCCACCTCCTCCATGGAGCACGGACACAGGGGGCCGGGGTGCGAGCAACTGGCCTACGTGGCGGCAAACCCGCAGACCCCTCCGTCCCGTCCCCGCCACTGCGAAGATCCCCCTGTTCTTCCATCCGTAAAGGGGTCCCCCTTTACGGATGGAAGAACAGGGGGGAGGCGCCCAGGAGATGGCTTTTGTCCGAGCCGCGGCCGGGTGGTTTACGGGCCAAGAGGCGGGGCCGCGCAGGCGCAAGCAGGCCCCCCCACCACAAGCATCCCTCCGGGCAAGGTGCCCCCCCACCCCCCCTTGAGATATCAGGCCAGGTTCACAGGGTCCCTGGGCTGGTGTCAGAGTTAACGGAAGCCCTCCCTGCCATCCAGAGGACCGTGCGTTTTCCCGTGGACCACACTTCCCAGCAGCTCTCCCACCCCCGCAGAGGCAGAGTGCCAGGGAAGAACTAGGGACCTGGGGCCGGGAAGAGGGGCCGGCCACGGTTCCGCGCCAGGTGGAGCGGGTCCCGGCGGGCGGGCGGGCGGGACCCTCGTCCACGGACCTGTTCTCCTGTGGGGAGTCTGGCCTGTGCCCCGCCTGGGAGGCTAAGAGCCTTGCTTCGCCTGCAACGCCCCCACCCTGCCACAAGGCGGCAGACTTGGGCCCAGCCGCTTCAACCCTCCAGTCTGTGCAGAAGCACCCAAAAATGGAGTGAGACCGCTGCGACCTCAGTCCCCCAGAGCTCGAACCCCCACCTCTGTGAGGGAATCGGCGGCCTCCTGTCCTTGGCGTCCGCAAAAGGCATTCACCTGCGGCGAACCAGGGCCTCGGGAGAGCAGGGCCAGGCCCCATGGTAGGAGCCCGGGGGAGGCAACGGCAGCCTCTGCGGCCAGGCCTCGGGCTCTCGCCGGGGCTCTCTCGGGGCACGGGCACCCTCTCTCGCCTAGAGAGTGCCCACGCCGTCCCTGGAGCCCCGCGAGACACCTGCTTCCCGTGATAAGAGGCCCCCTGCCTCCATGGAGCTTGGAACTCTGGGGCCGGGCTGCGGGTCACTGGGCTAAGTGGCTGGAGGCGCGCAGACCCCTCCGTCCCGACCGCCCCACTGCGAAGATCCCCCTGTTCCTCCATCCGTAAGGGGGTCGCCCCTTACGGATGGAGGAACAGGGGGGAGGCCCCCAGGAGATGGCATTTGTCAGAGCCGCCGCTGGCCGGTTTCGGGCCAAGACGCGGGACCCGGCAGGCAGAGGGCAGGCAGCCCCACCAGAAGCCTCCCTCGGGGCAACGGGCCCCACCCTGGACATATCAGGCCTGCTTCACAGAGTCCCTGGGATCCTGTCCGTGGAACTGGAAGCTCTGCCCGCCACCCAGAGGTCCGTTCCTTTTCCCGTGGACCACACTTGCCAGCGCGTCTCCCACCCCGGCAGAGGCAGAGTGCCGGGGAAGAACTAGGGCCCCGGGGCCTCGATGAGGGGCGGGCCAGGGTTCCGCGCCTGGTGGGCAGGGGCCCGGGCGGGCCGGACCCACGCCCAGGGACCCCGTCTCCCGGGGGGACTCGGGCCTGAGACCTGCCTGGGGGGCTGAGAGTCTTTCTTGGCTCAAACGGCCCCACCCTGCCCCGAGGCGGCAAACCTGCACCGAGACGCTTCTACTCTCTAAAGTCTGGGCTGCACTTCGCGAGAAGGGACTGTGTCCGCTGGGACCCGGGTCCCACAGAGCTCGAACCCCCCTCCCCGTGAAGGCATCCGCGGCCTGTGGTCCTTGCTGTCCGCAAAAGGCATTCACCTGCGGAGAACCTGGGCCCAGGTGAGCGGGACCAGGCCCCACGGCAGGAGCCTAGGGAGGCCACTGGAGCCACGGGGGCCAGGGCTGGGCATTTTCCCGGGTGCTCTCTCGGGTCCCGGGTGCACTCTCTCGCCCGGGGAGTGCCCACGCCGTCCCTTGAGCCCCGCAGGACGCCTGCATCCCGCCATAAGCGGCCCACCTCCTCCATGGAGCACGGACACAGGGGGCCGGGGTGCGAGCAACTGGCCTACGTGGCGGCAAACCCGCAGACCCCTCCGTCCCGTCCCCGCCACTGCGAAGATCCCCCTGTTCTTCCATCCGTAAAGGGGTCCCCCTTTACGGATGGAAGAACAGGGGGGAGGCGCCCAGGAGATGGCTTTTGTCCGAGCCGCGGCCGGGTGGTTTACGGGCCAAGAGGCGGGGCCGCGCAGGCGCAAGCAGGCCCCCCCACCACAAGCATCCCTCCGGGCAACGTGCCCCCCCACCCCCCCTTGAGATATCAGGCCAGGTTCACAGGGTCCCTGGGCTGGTGTCAGAGTTAACGGAAGCCCTCCCTGCCATCCAGAGGACCGTGCGTTTTCCCGTGGACCACACTTCCCAGCAGCTCTCCCACCCCCGCAGAGGCAGAGTGCCAGGGAAGAACTAGGGACCTGGGGCCGGGAAGAGGGGCCGGCCACGGTTCCGCGCCAGGTGGAGCGGGTCCCGGCGGGCGGGCGGGCGGGACCCTCGTCCACGGACCTGTTCTCCTGTGGGGAGTCTGGCCTGTGCCCCGCCTGGGAGGCTAAGAGCCTTGCTTCGCCTGCAACGCCCCCACCCTGCCACAAGGCGGCAGACTTGGGCCCAGCCGCTTCAACCCTCCAGTCTGTGCAGAAGCACCCAAAAATGGAGTGAGACCGCTGCGACCTCAGTCCCCCAGAGCTCGAACCCCCACCTCTGTGAGGGAATCGGCGGCCTCCTGTCCTTGGCGTCCGCAAAAGGCATTCACCTGCGGCGAACCAGGGCCTCGGGAGAGCAGGGCCAGGCCCCATGGTAGGAGCCCGGGGGAGGCAACGGCAGCCTCTGCGGCCAGGCCTCGGGCTCTCGCCGGGGCTCTCTCGGGGCACGGGCACCCTCTCTCGCCTAGAGAGTGCCCACGCCGTCCCTGGAGCCCCGCGAGACACCTGCTTCCCGTGATAAGAGGCCCCCTGCCTCCATGGAGCTTGGAACTCTGGGGCCGGGCTGCGGGTCACTGGGCTAAGTGGCTGGAGGCGCGCAGACCCCTCCGTCCCGACCGCCCCACTGCGAAGATCCCCCTGTTCCTCCATCCGTAAGGGGGTCGCCCCTTACGGATGGAGGAACAGGGGGGAGGCCCCCAGGAGATGGCATTTGTCAGAGCCGCCGCTGGCCGGTTTCGGGCCAAGACGCGGGACCCGGCAGGCAGAGGGCAGGCAGCCCCACCAGAAGCCTCCCTCGGGGCAACGGGCCCCACCCTGGACATATCAGGCCTGCTTCACAGAGTCCCTGGGGTCCTGTCCGTGGAACTGGAAGCTCTGCCCGCCACCCAGAGGTCCGTTCCTTTTCCCGTGGACCACACTTGCCAGCGCGTCTCCCACCCCGGCAGAGGCAGAGTGCCGGGGAAGAACTAGGGCCCCGGGGCCTCGAGGAGGGGCGGGCCAGGGTTCCGCGCCTGGTGGGCAGGGGCCCGGGCGGGCCGGACCCACGCCCAGGGACCCCGTCTCCCGGGGGGACTCGGGCCTGAGACCTGCCTGGGGGGCTGAGAGTCTTTCTTGGCTCAAACGGCCCCACCCTGCCCCGAGGCGGCAAACCTGCACCGAGACGCTTCTACTCTCTAAAGTCTGGGCTGCACTTCGCGAGAAGGGACTGTGTCCGCTGGGACCCGGGTCCCACAGAGCTCGAACCCCCCTCCCCGTGAAGGCATCCGCGGCCTGTGGTCCTTGCTGTCCGCAAAAGGCATTCACCTGCGTAGAACCTGGGCCCAGGTGAGCGGGACCAGGCCCCACGGCAGGAGCCTAGGGAGGCCACTGGAGCCACGGGGGCCAGGGCTGGGCATTTTCCCGGGTGCTCTCTCGGGTCCCGGGTGCCCTCTCTCGCCCGGGGAGTGCCCACGCCGTCCCTTGAGCCCCGCAGGACGCCTGCATCCCGCCATATGCGGCCCACCTCCTCCATGGAGCACGGACACAGGGGGCCGGGGTGCGAGCAACTGGCCTACGTGGCGGCAAACCCGCAGACCCCTCCGTCCCGTCCCCGCCACTGCGAAGATCCCCCTGTTCTTCCATCCGTAAAGGGGTCCCCCTTTACGGATGGAAGAACAGGGGGGAGGCGCCCAGGAGATGGCTTTTGTCCGAGCCGCGGCAGGGTGGTTTACGGGCCAAGAGGCGGGGCCGCGCAGGCGCAAGCAGGCCCCCCCACCACAAGCATCCCTCCCGGCAACGTGCCCCCCCCCCCCTTGAGATATCAGGCCAGGTTCACAGGGTCCCTGGGCTGGTGTCAGAGTTAACGGAAGCCCTCCCTGCCATCCAGAGGACCGTGCGTTTTCCCGTGGACCACACTTCCCAGCAGCTCTCCCACCCCCGCAGAGGCAGAGTGCCAGGGAAGAACTAGGGACCTGGGGCCGGGAAGAGGGGCCGGCCACGGTTCCGCGCCAGGTGGAGCGGGTCCCGTCGGGCGGGCGGGCGGGCGGGCGGGACCCTTGTCCACGGACCTGTTCCCCTGTGGGGAGTCTGGCCTGTGCCCCGCCTGGGAGGCTAAGAGCCTTGCTTCGCCTGCAACGCCCCCACCCTGCCACAAGGCGGCAGACTTGGGCCCAGCCGCTTCAACCCTCCAGTCTGTGCAGAAGCACCCAAAAATGGAGTGAGACCGCTGCGACCTCAGTCCCCCAGAGCTCGAACCCCCACCTCTGTGAGGGAATCGGCGGCCTCCTGTCCTTGGCGTCCGCAAAAGGCATTCACCTGCGGCGAACCAGGGCCTCGGGAGAGCAGGGCCAGGCCCCATGGTAGGAGCCCGGGGGAGGCAACGGCAGCCTCTGCGGCCAGGCCTCGGGCTCTCGCCGGGGCTCTCTCGGGGCACGGGCACCCTCTCTCGCCTAGAGAGTGCCCACGCCGTCCCTGGAGCCCCGCGAGACACCTGCTTCCCGTGATAAGAGGCCCCCTGCCTCCATGGAGCTTGGAACTCTGGGGCCGGGCTGCGGGTCACTGGGCTAAGTGGCTGGAGACGCGCAGACCCCTCCGTCCCGACCGCCCCACTGCGAAGATCCCCCTGTTCCTCCATCCGTAAGGGGGTCGCCCCTTACGGATGGAGGAACAGGGGGGAGGCCCCCAGGAGATGGCATTTGTCAGAGCCGCCGCTGGCCGGTTTCGGGCCAAGACGCGGGACCCGGCAGGCAGAGGGCAGGCAGCCCCACCAGAAGCCTCCCTCGGGGCAACGGGCCCCACCCTGGACATATCAGGCCTGCTTCACAGAGTCCCTGGGGTCCTGTCCGTGGAACTGGAAGCTCTGCCCGCCACCCAGAGGTCCGTTCCTTTTCCCGTGGACCACACTTGCCAGCGCGTCTCCCACCCCGGCAGAGGCAGAGTGCCGGGGAAGAACTAGGGCCCCGGGGCCTCGATGAGGGGCGGGCCAGGGTTCCGCGCCTGGTGGGCAGGGGCTCGGGCGGGCCGGACCCACGCCCAGGGACCCCGTCTCCCGGGGGGACTCGGGCCTGAGACCTGCCTGGGGGGCTGAGAGTCTTTCTTGGCTCAAACGGCCCCACCCTGCCCCGAGGCGGCAAACCTGCACCGAGACGCTTCTACTCTCTAAAGTCTGGGCTGGACTTCGCGAGAAGGGACTGTGTCCGCTGGGACCCGGGTCCCACAGAGCTCGAACCCCCCTCCCCGTGAAGGCATCCGCGGCCTGTGGTCCTTGCTGTCCGCAAAAGGCATTCACCTGCGGAGAACCTGGGCCCAGGTGAGCGGGACCAGGCCCCACGGCAGGAGCCTAGGGAGGCCACTGGAGCCACGGGGGCCAGGGCTGGGCATTTTCCCGGGTGCTCTCTCGGGTCCCGGGTGCCCTCTCTCGCCCGGGGAGTGCCCACGCCGTCCCTTGAGCCCCGCAGGACGCCTGCATCCCGCCATAAGCGGCCCACCTCCTCCATGGAGCACGGACACAGGGGGCCGGGGTGCGAGCAACTGGCCTACGTGGCGGCAAACCCGCAGACCCCTCCGTCCCGTCCCCGCCACTGCGAAGATCCCCCTGTTCTTCCATCCGTAAAGGGGTCCCCCTTTACGGATGGAAGAACAGGGGGGAGGCGCCCAGGAGATGGCTTTTGTCCGAGCCGCGGCCGGGTGGTTTACGGGCCAAGAGACGGGGCCGCGCAGGCGCAAGCAGGCACCCCCACCACAAGCATCCCTCCGGGCAACGTGCCCCCCCACCCCCCCTTGAGATATCAGGCCAGGTTCACAGGGTCCCTGGGCTGGTGTCAGAGTTAACGGAAGCCCTCCCTGCCATCCAGAGGACCGTGCGTTTTCCCGTGGACCACACTTCCCAGCAGCTCTCCCACCCCCGCAGAGGCAGAGTGCCAGGGAAGAACTAGGGACCTGGGGCCGGGAAAGGGGCCGGCCACGGTTCCGCGCCAGGTGGAGCGGGTCCCGGCGGGCGGGCGGGCGGGCGGGCGGGACCCTCGTCCACGGACCTGTTCTCCTGTGGGGAGTCTGGCCTGTGCCCCGCCTGGGAGGCTAAGAGCCTTGCTTCGCCTGCAACGCCCCCACCCTGCCACAAGGCGGCAGACTTGGGCCCAGCCGCTTCAACCCTCCAGTCTGTGCAGAAGCACCCAAAAATGGAGTGAGACCGCTGCGACCTCAGTCCCCCAGAGCTCGAACCCCCACCTCTGTGAGGGAATCGGCGGCCTCCTGTCCTTGGCGTCCGCAAAAGGCATTCACCTGCGGCGAACCAGGGCCTCGGGAGAGCAGGGCCAGGCCCCATGGTAGGAGCCCGGGGGAGGCAACGGCAGCCTCTGCGGCCAGGCCTCGGGCTCTCGCCGGGGCTCTCTCGGGGCACGGGCACCCTCTCTCGCCTAGAGAGTGCCCACGCCGTCCCTGGAGCCCCGCGAGACACCTGCTTCCCGTGATAAGAGGCCCCCTGCCTCCATGGAGCTTGGAACTCTGGGCCCGGGCTGCGCGTCACTGGGCTAAGTGGCTGGAGGCGCGCAGACCCCTCCGTCCCGACCGCCCCACTGCGAAGATCCCCCTGTTCCTCCATCCGTAAGGGGGTCGCCCCTTACGGATGGAGGAACAGGGGGGAGGCCCCCAGGAGATGGCATTTGTCAGAGCCGCCGCTGGCCGGTTTCGGGCCAAGACGCGGGACCCGGCAGGCAGAGGGCAGGCAGCCCCACCAGAAGCCTCCCTCGGGGCAACGGGCCCCACCCTGGACATATCAGGCCTGCTTCACAGAGTCCCTGGGGTCCTGTCCGTGGAACTGGAAGCTCTGCCCGCCACCCAGAGGTCCGTTCCTTTTCCCGTGGACCACACTTGCCAGCGCGTCTCCCACCCCGGCAGAGGCAGAGTGCCGGGGAAGAACTAGGGCCCCGGGGCCTCGATGAGGGGCGGGCCAGGGTTCCGCTCCTGGTGGGCAGGGGCCCGGGCGGGCCGGACCCACGCCCAGGGACCCCGTCTCCCGGGGGGACTCGGGCCTGAGACCTGCCTGGGGGGCTGAGAGTCTTTCTTGGCTCAAACGGCCCCACCCTGCCCCGAGGCGGCAAACCTGCACCGAGACGCTTCTACTCTCTAAAGTCTGGGCTGGACTTCGCGAGAAGGGACTGTGTCCGCTGGGACCCGGGTCCCACAGAGCTCGAACCCCCCTCCCCGTGAAGGCATCCGCGGCCTGTGGTCCTTGCTGTCCGCAAAAGGCATTCACCTGCGGAGAACCTGGGCCCAGGTGAGCGGGACCAGGCCCCACGGCAGGAGCCTAGGGAGGCCACTGGAGCCACGGGGGCCAGGGCTGGGCATTTTCCCGGGTGCTCTCTCGGGTCCCGGGTGCCCTCTCTCGCCCGGGGAGTGCCCACGCCGTCCCTTGAGCCCCGCAGGACGCCTGCATCCCGCCATAAGCGGCCCACCTACTCCATGGAGCACGGACACAGGGGGCCGGGGTGCGAGCAACTGGCCTACGTGGCGGCAAACCCGCAGACCCCTCCGTCCCGTCCCCGCCACTGCGAAGAAGCCCCTGTTCTTCCATCCGTAAAGGGGTCCCCCTTTACGGATGGAAGAACAGGGGGGAGGCGCCCAGGAGATGGCTTTTATCCTAGCCGCGGCCGGGTGGTTTACGGGCCAAGAGGCGGGGCCGCGCAGGCCCAAGCAGGCCCCCCCACCACAAGCATCCCTCCGGGCAACGTGCCCCCCCCCCTTGAGATATCAGGCCAGGTTCACAGGGTCCCTGGGCTGGTGTCAGAGTTAACGGAAGCCCTCCCTGCCATCCAGAGGACCGTGCGTTTTCCCGTGGACCACACTTCCCAGCAGCTCTCCCACCCCCGCAGAGGCAGAGTGCCAGGGAAGAACTAGGGACCTGGGGCCGGGAAGAGGGGCCGGCCACGGTTCCGCGCCAGGTGGAGCGGGTCCGGTCGGGCGGGCGGGCGGGGGGGCGGGACCCTTGTCCACGGACCTGTTCCCCTGTGGGGAGTCTGGCCTGTGCCCCGCCTGGGAGGCTAAGAGCCTTGCTTCGCCTGCAACGCCCCCACCCTGCCACAAGGCGGCAGACTTGGGCCCAGCCGCTTCAACCCTCCAGTCTGTGCAGAAGCACCCAAAAATGGAGTGAGACCGCTGCGACCTCAGTCCCCCAGAGCTCGAACCCCCACCTCTGTGAGGGAATCGGCGGCCTCCTGTCCTTGGCGTCCGCAAAAGGCATTCACCTGCGGCGAACCAGGGCCTCGGGAGAGCAGGGCCAGGCCCCATGGTAGGAGCCCGGGGGAGGCAACGGCAGCCTCTGCGGCCAGGCCTCGGGCTCTCGCCGGGGCTCTCTCGGGGCACGGGCACCCTCTCTCGCCTAGAGAGTGCCCACGCCGTCCCTGGAGCCCCGCGAGACACCTGCTTCCCGTGATAAGAGGCCCCCTGCCTCCATGGAGCTTGGAACTCTGGGGCCGGGCTGCGGGTCACTGGGCTAAGTGGCTGGAGGCGCGCAGACCCCTCCGTCCCGACCGCCCCACTGCGAAGATCCCCCTGTTCCTCCATCCGTAAGGGGGTCGCCCCTTACGGATGGAGGAACAGGGGGGAGGCCCCCAGGAGATGGCATTTGTCAGAGCCGCCGCTGGCCGGTTTCGGGCCAAGACGCGGGACCCGGCAGGCAGAGGGCAGGCAGCCCCACCAGAAGCCTCCCTCGGGGCAACGGGCCCCACCCTGGACATATCAGGCCTGCTTCACAGAGTCCCTGGGGTCCTGTCCGTGGAACTGGAAGCTCTGCCCGCCACCCAGAGGTCCGTTCCTTTTCCCGTGGACCACACTTGCCAGCGCGTCTCCCACCCCGGCAGAGGCAGAGTGCCGGGGAAGAACTAGGGCCCCGGGGCCTCGATGAGGGGCGGGCCAGGGTTCCGCGCCTGGTGGGCAGGGGCCCGGGCGGGCCGGACCCACGCCCAGGGACCCCGTCTCCCGGGGGGACTCGGGCCTGAGACCTGCCTGGGGGGCTGAGAGTCTTTCTTGGCTCAAACGGCCCCACCCTGCCCCGAGGCGGCAAACCTGCACCGAGACGCTTCTACTCTCTAAAGTCTGGGCTGGACTTCGCGAGAAGGGACTGTGTCCGCTGGGACCCGGGTCCCACAGAGCTCGAAGCCCCCTCCCGTGAAGGCATCCGCGGCCTGTGGTCCTTGCTGTCCGCAAAAGGCATTCACCTGCGGAGAACCTGGGCCCAGGTGAGCGGGACCAGGCCCCACGGCAGGAGCCTAGGGAGGCCACTGGAGCCACGGGGGCCAGGGCTGGGCATTTTCCCGGGTGCTCTCTCGGGTCCCGGGTGCCCTCTCTCGCCCGGGGAGCGCCCACGCCGTCCCTTGAGCCCCGCAGGACGCCTGCATCCCGCCATAAGCGGCCCACCTACTCCATGGAGCACGGACACAGGGGGCCGGGGTGCGAGCAACTGGCCTACGTGGCGGCAAACCCGCAGACCCCTCCGTCCCGTCCCCGCCACTGCGAAGATCCCCCTGTTCTTCCATCCGTAAAGGGGTCCCCCTTTACGGATGGAAGAACAGGGGGGAGGCGCCCAGGAGATGGCTTTTGTCCGAGCCGCGGCCGGGTGGTTTACGGGCCAAGAGGCGGGGCCGCGCAGGCGCAAGCAGGCCCCCCCACCACAAGCATCCCTCCGGGCAACGTGCCCCCCCACCCCCCCTTGAGATATCAGGCCAGGTTCACAGGGTCCCTGGGCTGGTGTCAGAGTTAACGGAAGCCCTCCCTGCCATCCAGAGGACCGTGCGTTTTCCCGTGGACCACACTTCCCAGCAGCTCTCCCACCCCCGCAGAGGCAGAGTGCCAGGGAAGAACTAGGGACCTGGGGCCGGGAAGAGGGGCCGGCCACGGTTCCGCGCCAGGTGGAGCGGGTCCCGGCGGGCGGGCGGGCGGGCGGGCGGGACCCTCGTCCACGGACCTGTTCTCCTGTGGGGAGTCTGGCCTGTGCCCCGCCTGGGAGGCTAAGAGCCTTGCTTCGCCTGCAACGCCCCCACCCTGCCACAAGGCGGCAGAGTTGGGCCCAGCCGCTTCAACCCTCCAGTCTGTGCAGAAGCACCCAAAAATGGAGTGAGACCGCTGCGACCTCAGTCCCCCAGAGCTCGAACCCCCACCTCTGTGAGGGAATCGGCGGCCTCCGGTCCTTGGCGTCCGCAAAAGGCATTCACCTGCGGCGAACCAGGGCCTCGGGAGAGCAGGGCCAGGCCCCATGGTAGGAGCCCGGGGGAGGCAACGGCAGCCTCTGCGGCCAGGCCTCGGGCTCTCGCCGGGGCTCTCTCGGGGCACGGGCACCCTCTCTCGCCTAGAGAGTGCCCACGCCGTCCCTGGAGCCCCGCGAGACACCTGCTTCCCGTGATAAGAGGCCCCCTGCCTCCATGGAGCTTGGAACTCTGGGGCCGGGCTGCGGGTCACTGGGCTAAGTGGCTGGAGGCGCGCAGACCCCTCCGTCCCGACCGCCCCACTGCGAAGATCCCCCTGTTCCTCCATCCGTAAGGGGGTCGCCCCTTACGGATGGAGGAACAGGGGGGAGGCCCCCAGGAGATGGCATTTGTCAGAGCCGCCGCTGGCCGGTTTCGGGCCAAGACGCGGGACCCGGCAGGCAGAGGGCAGGCAGCCCCACCAGAAGCCTCCCTCGGGGCAACGGGCCCCACCCTGGACATATCAGGCCTGCTTCACAGAGTCCCTGGGGTCCTGTCCGTGGAACTGGAAGCTCTGCCCGCCACCCAGAGGTCCGTTCCTTTTCCCGTGGACCACACTTGCCAGCGCGTCTCCCACCCCGGCAGAGGCAGAGTGCCGGGGAAGAACTAGGGCCCCGGGGCCTCGATGAGGGGCGGGCCAGGGTTCCGCGCCTGGTGGGCAGGGGCCCGGGCGGGCCGGACCCACGCCCAGGGACCCCGTCTCCCGGGGGGACTCGGGCCTGAGACCTGCCTGGGGGGCTGAGAGTCTTTCTTGGCTCAAAGGGCCCCATCCTGCCCCGAGGCGGCAAACCTGCACCGAGACGCTTCTACTCTCTAAAGTCTGGGCTGGACTTCGCGAGAAGGGACTGTGTCCGCTGGGACCCGGGTCCCACAGAGCTCGAACCCCCCTCCCCGTGAAGGCATCCGCGGCCTGTGGTCCTTGCTGTCCGCAAAAGGCATTCACCTGCGGAGAACCTGGGCCCAGGTGAGCGGGACCAGGCCCCACGGCAGGAGCCTAGGGAGGCCACTGGAGCCACGGGGGCCAGGGCTGGGCATTTTCCCGGGTGCTCTCTCGGGTCCCGGGTGCCCTCTCTCGCCCGGGGAGTGCCCACGCCGTCCTTTGAGCCCCGCAGGACGCCTGCATCCCGCCATAAGCGGCCCACCTCCTCCATGGAGCACGGACACAGAGGGCCGGGGTGCGAGCAACTGGCCTACGTGGCGGCAAACCCGCAGACCCCTCCGTCCCGTCCCCGCCACTGCGAAGATCCCCCTGTTCTTCCATCCGTAAAGGGGTCCCCCTTTACGGATGGAAGAACAGGGGGGAGGAGCCCAGGAGATGGCTTTTGTCCTAGCCGCGGCCGGGTGGTTTACGGGCCAAGAGGCGGGGCCGCGCAGGCGCAAGCAGGCCCCCCCACCACAAGCATCCCTCCGGGCAACGTGCCCCCCCCCCCTTGAGATATCAGGCCAGGTTCACAGGGTCCCTGGGCTGGTGTCAGAGTTAACGGAAGCCCTCCCTGCCATCCAGAGGACCGTGCGTTTTCCCGTGGACCACACTTCCCAGCAGCTCTCCCACCCCCGCAGAGGCAGAGTGCCAGGGAAGAACTAGGGACCTGGGGCCGGGAAGAGGGGCCGGCCACGGTTCCGCGCCAGGTGGAGCGGGTCCCGGCGGGCGGGCGGGGCGGGCGGGCGGGACCCTCGTCCACGGACCTGTTCTCCTGTGGGGAGTCTGGCCTGTGCCCCGCCTGGGAGGCTAAGAGCCTTGCTTCGCCTGCAACGCCCCCACCCTGCCACAAGGCGGCAGACTTGGGCCCAGCCGCTTCAACCCTCCAGTCTGTGCAGAAGCACCCAAAAATGGAGTGAGACCGCTGCGACCTCAGTCCCCCAGAGCTCGAACCCCCACCTCTGTGAGGGAATCGGCGGCCTCCTGTCCTTGGCGTCCGCAAAAGGCATTCACCTGCGGCGAACCAGGGCCTCGGGAGAGCAGGGCCAGGCCCCATGGTAGGAGCCCGGGGGAGGCAACGGCAGCCTCTGCGGCCAGGCCTCGGGCTCTCGCCGGGGCTCTCTCGGGGCACGGGCACCCTCTCTCGCCTAGAGAGTGCCCACGCCGTCCCTGGAGCCCCGCGAGACACCTGCTTCCCGTGATAAGAGGCCCCCTGCCTCCATGGAGCTTGGAACTCTGGGGCCGGGCTGCGGGTCACTGGGCTAAGTGGCTGGAGACGCGCAGACCCCTCCGTCCCGACCGCCCCACTGCGAAGATCCCCCTGTTCCTCCATCCGTAAGGGGGTCGCCCCTTACGGATGGAGGAACAGGGGGGAGGCCCCCAGGAGATGGCATTTGTCAGAGCCGCCGCTGGCCGGTTTCGGGCCAAGACGCGGGACCCGGCAGGCAGAGGGCAGGCAGCCCCACCAGAAGCCTCCCTCGGGGCAACGGGCCCCACCCTGGACATATCAGGCCTGCTTCACAGAGTCCCTGGGGTCCTGTCCGTGGAACTGGAAGCTCTGCCCGCCACCCAGAGGTCCGTTCCTTTTCCCGTGGACCACACTTGCCAGCGCGTCTCCCACCCCGGCAGAGGCAGAGTGCCGGGGAAGAACTAGGGCCCCGGGGCCTCGATGAGGGGCGGGCCAGGGTTCCGCGCCTGGTGGGCAGGGGCCCGGGCGGGCCGGACCCACGCCCAGGGACCCCGTCTCCCGGGGGGACTCGGGCCTGAGACCTGCCTGGGGGGCTGAGAGTCTTTCTTGGCTCAAACGGCCCCACCCTGCCCCGAGGCGGCAAACCTGCACCGAGACGCTTCTACTCTCTAAAGTCTGGGCTGGACTTCGCGAGAAGGGACTGTGTCCGCTGGGACCCGGGTCCCACAGAGCTCGAACCCCCCTCCCCGTGAAGGCATCCGCGGCCTGTGGTCCTTGCTGTCCGCAAAAGGCATTCACCTGCGGAGAACCTGGGCCCAGGTGAGCGGGACCAGGCCCCACGGCAGGAGCCTAGGGAGGCCACTGGAGCCACGGGGTCAGGGCTGGGCATTTTCCCGGGTGCTCTCTCGGGTCCCGGGTGCCCTCTCTCGCCCGGGGAGTGCCCACGCCGTCCCTTGAGCCCCGCAGGACGCCTGCATCCCGCCATAAGCGGCCCACCTACTCCATGGAGCACGGACACAGGGGGCCGGGGTGCGAGCAACTGGCCTACGTGGCGGCAAACCCGCAGACCCCTCCGTCCCGTCCCCGCCACTGCGAAGATCCCCCTGTTCTTCCATCCGTAAAGGGGTCCCCCTTTACGGATGGAAGAACAGGGGGGAGGCGCCCAGGAGATGGCTTTTATCCTAGCCGCGGCCGGGTGGTTTACGGGCCAAGAGGCGGGGCCGCGCAGGCCCAAGCAGGCCCCCCCACCACAAGCATCCCTCCGGGCAACGTGCCCCCCCCCCTTGAGATATCAGGCCAGGTTCACAGGGTCCCTGGGCTGGTGTCAGAGTTAACGGAAGCCCTCCCTGCCATCCAGAGGACCGTGCGTTTTCCCGTGGACCACACTTCCCAGCAGCTCTCCCACCCCCGCAGAGGCAGAGTGCCAGGGAAGAACTAGGGACCTGGGGCCGGGAAGAGGGGCCGGCCACGGTTCCGCGCCAGGTGGAGCGGGTCCCGTCGGGCGGTCGCGGGCGGGCGGGCGGGACCCTCGTCCACGGACCTGTTCCCCTGTGGGGAGTCTGGCCTGTGCCCCGCCTGGGAGGCTAAGAGCCTTGCTTCGCCTGCAACGCCCCCACCCTGCCACAAGGCGGCAGACTTGGGCCCAGCCGCTTCAACCCTCCAGTCTGTGCAGAAGCACCCAAAAATGGAGTGAGACCGCTGCGACCTCAGTCCCCCAGAGCTCGAACCCCCACCTCTGTGAGGGAATCGGCGGCCTCCTGTCCTTGGCGTCCGCAAAAGGCATTCACCTGCGGCGAACCAGGGCCTCGGGAGAGCAGGGCCAGGCCCCATGGTAGGAGCCCGGGGGAGGCAACGGCAGCCTCTGCGGCCAGGCCTCGGGCTCTCGCCGGGGCTCTCTCGGGGCACGGGCACCCTCTCTCGCCTAGAGAGTGCCCACGCCGTCCCTGGAGCCCCGCGAGACACCTGCTTCCCGTGATAAGAGGCCCCCTGCCTCCATGGAGCTTGGAACTCTGGGGCCGGGCTGCAGGTCACTGGGCTAAGTGGCTGGAGACGCGCAGACCCCTCCGTCCCGACCGCCCCACTGCGAAGATCCCCCTGTTCCTCCATCCGTAAGGGGGTCGCCCCTTACGGATGGAGGAACAGGGGGGAGGCCCCCAGGAGATGGCATTTGTCAGAGCCGCCGCTGGCCGGTTTCGGGCCAAGACGCGGGACCCGGCAGGCAGAGGGCAGGCAGCCCCACCAGAAGCCTCCCTCGGGGCAACGGGCCCCACCCTGGACATATCAGGCCTGCTTCACAGAGTCCCTGGGGTCCTGTCCGTGGAACTGGAAGCTCTGCCCGCCACCCAGAGGTCCGTTCCTTTTCCCGTGGACCACACTTGCCAGCGCGTCTCCCACCCCGGCAGAGGCAGAGTGCCGGGGAAGAACTAGGGCCCCGGGGCCTCGATGAGGGGCGGGCCAGGGTTCCGCGCCTGGTGGGCAGGGGCCCGGGCGGGCCGGACCCACGCCCAGGGACCCCGTCTCCCGGGGGGACTCGGGCCTGAGACCTGCCTGGGGGGCTGAGAGTCTTTCTTGGCTCAAACGGCCCCACCCTGCCCCGAGGCGGCAAACCTGCACCGAGACGCTTCTACTCTCTAAAGTCTGGGCTGGACTTCGCGAGAAGGGACTGTGTCCGCTGGGACCCGGGTCCCACAGAGCTCGAACCCCCCTCCCCGTGAAGGCATCCGCGGCCTGTGGTCCTTGCTGTCCGCAAAAGGCATTCACCTGCGGAGAACCTGGGCCCAGGTGAGCGGGACCAGGCCCCACGGCCGGAGCCTAGGGAGGCCACTGGAGCCACGGGGGCCAGGGCTGGGCATTTTCCCGGGTGCTCTCTCGGGTCCCGGGTGCCCTCTCTCGCCCGGGGAGCGCCCACGCCGTCCCTTGAGCCCCGCAGGACGCCTGCATCCCGCCATAAGCGGCCCACCTCCTCCATGGAGCACGGACACAGGGGGCCGTGGTGCGAGCAACTGGCCTACGTGGCGGCAAACCCGCAGACCCCTCCGTCCCGTCCCCGCCACTGCGAAGATCCCCCTGTTCTTCCATCCGTAAAGGGGTCCCCCTTTACGGATGGAAGAACAGGGGGGAGGCGCCCAGGAGATGGCTTTTATCCTAGCCGCGGCCGGGTGGTTTACGGGCCAAGAGGCGGGGCCGCGCAGGCCCAAGCAGGCCCCCCCACCACAAGCATCCCTCCGGGCAACGTGCCCCCCCCCCTTGAGATATCAGGCCAGGTTCACAGGGTCCCTGGGCTGGTGTCAGAGTTAATGGAAGCCCTCCCTGCCATCCAGAGGACCGTGCGTTTTCCCGTGGACCACACTTCCCAGCAGCTCTCCCACCCCCGCAGAGGCAGAGTGCCAGGGAAGAACTAGGGACCTGGGGCCGGGAAGAGCGGCCGGCCACGGTTCCGCGCCAGGTGGAGCGGGTCCCGTCGGGCGGGCGGGCGGGCGGGCGGGACCCTCGTCCACGGACCTGTTCCCCAGTGGGGAGTCTGGCCTGTGCCCCGCCTGGGAGGCTAAGAGCCTTGCTTCGCCTGCAACGCCCCCACCCTGCCACAAGGCGGCAGACTTGGGCCCAGCCGCTTCAACCCTCCAGTCTGTGCAGAAGCACCCAAAAATGGAGTGAGACCGCTGCGACCTCAGTCCCCCAGAGCTCGAACCCCCACCTCTGTGAGGGAATCGGCGGCCTCCTGTCCTTGGCGTCCGCAAAAGGCATTCACCTGCGGCGAACCAGGGCCTCGGGAAAGCAGGGCCAGGCCCCATGGTAGGAGCCCGGGGGAGGCAACGGCAGCCTCTGCGGCCAGGCCTCGGGCTCTCGCCGGGGCTCTCTCGGGGCACGGGCACCCTCTCTCGCCTAGAGAGTGCCCACGCCGTCCCTGGAGCCCCGCGAGACACCTGCTTCCCGTGATAAGAGGCCCCCTGCCTCCATGGAGCTTGGAACTCTGGGGCCGGGCTGCAGGTCACTGGGCTAAGTGGCTGGAGACGCGCAGACCCCTCCGTCCCGACAGCCCCACTGCGAAGATCCCCCTGTTCCTCCATCCGTAAGGGGGTCGCCCCTTACGGATGGAGGAACAGGGGGGAGGCCCCCAGGAGATGGCATTTGTCAGAGCCGCCGCTGGCCGGTTTCGGGCCAAGACGCGGGACCCGGCAGGCAGAGGGCAGGCAGCCCCACCAGAAGCCTCCCTCGGGGCAACGGGCCCCACCCTGGACATATCAGGCCTGCTTCACAGAGTCCCTGGGGTCCTGTCCGTGGAACTGGAAGCTCTGCCCGCCACCCAGAGGTCCGTTCCTTTTCCCGTGGACCACACTTGCCAGCGCGTCTCCCACCCCGGCAGAGGCAGAGTGCCGGGGAAGAACTAGGGCCCCGGGGCCTCGATGAGGGGCGGGCCAGGGTTCCGCGCCTGGTGGGCAGGGGCCCGGGCGGGCCGGACCCACGCCCAGGGACCCCGTCTCCCGGGGGGACTCGGGCCTGAGACCTGCCTGGGGGGCTGAGAGTCTTTCTTGGCTCAAACGGCCCCACCCTGCCCCGAGGCGGCAAACCTGCACCGAGACGCTTCTACTCTCTAAAGTCTGGGCTGGACTTCGCGAGAAGGGACTGTGTCCGCTGGGACCCGGGTCCCACAGAGCTCGAACCCCCCTCCCGTGAAGGCATCCGCGGCCTGTGGTCCTTGCTGTCCGCAAAAGGCATTCACCTGCGGAGAACCTGGGCCCAGGTGAGCGGGACCAGGCCCCACGGCAGGAGCCTAGGGAGGCCACTGGAGCCACGGGGGCCAGGGCTGGGCATTTTCCCGGGTGCTCTCTCGGGTCCCGGGTGCCCTCTCTCGCCCGGGGAGCGCCCACGCCGTCCCTTGAGCCCCGCAGGACGCCTGCATCCCGCCATAAGCGGCCCACCTACTCCATGGAGCACGGACACAGGGGGCCGGGGTGCGAGCAACTGGCCTACGTGGCGGCAAACCCGCAGACCCCTCCGTCCCGTCCCCGCCACTGCGAAGATCCCCCTGTTCTTCCATCCGTAAAGGGGTCCCCCTTTACGGATGGAAGAACAGGGGGGAGGCGCCCAGGAGATGGCTTTTGTCCGAGCCGCGGCCGGGTGGTTTACGGGCCAAGAGGCGGGGCCGCGCAGGCGCAAGCAGGCCCCCCCACCACAAGCATCCCTCCGGGCAAGGTGCCCCCCCACCCCCCCTTGAGATATCAGGCCAGGTTCACAGGGTCCCTGGGCTGGTGTCAGAGTTAACGGAAGCCCTCCCTGCCATCCAGAGGACCGTGCGTTTTCCCGTGGACCACACTTCCCAGCAGCTCTCCCACCCCCGCAGAGGCAGAGTGCCAGGGAAGAACTAGGGACCTGGGGCCGGGAAGAGGGGCCGGCCACGGTTCCGCGCCAGGTGGAGCGGGTCCCGGCGGGCGGGCGGGCTGGCGGGCGGGCGGGACCCTCGTCCACGGACCTGTTCTCCTGTGGGGAGTCTGGCCTGTGCCCCGCCTGGGAGGCTAAGAGCCTTGCTTCGCCTGCAACGCCCCCACCCTGCCACAAGGCGGCAGACTTGGGCCCAGCCGCTTCAACCCTCCAGTCTGTGCAGAAGCACCCAAAAATGGAGTGAGACCGCTGCGACCTCAGTCCCCCAGAGCTCGAACCCCCACCTCTGTGAGGGAATCGGCGGCCTCCTGTCCTTGGCGTCCGCAAAAGGCATTCACCTGCGGCGAACCAGGGCCTCGGGAGAGCAGGGCCAGGCCCCATGGTAGGAGCCCGGGGGAGGCAACGGCAGCCTCTGCGGCCAGGCCTCGGGCTCTCGCCGGGGCTCTCTCGGGGCACGGGCACCCTCTCTCGCCTAGAGAGTGCCCACGCCGTCCCTGGAGCCCCGCGAGACACCTGCTTCCCGTGATAAGAGGCCCCCTGCCTCCATGGAGCTTGGAACTCTGGGCCCGGGCTGCGCGTCACTGGGCTAAGTGGCTGGAGGCGCGCAGACCCCTCCGTCCCGACCGCCCCACTGCGAAGATCCCCCTGTTCCTCCATCCGTAAGGGGGTCGCCCCTTACGGATGGAGGAACAGGGGGGAGGCCCCCAGGAGATGGCATTTGTCAGAGCCGCCGCTGGCCGGTTTCGGGCCAAGACGCGGGACCCGGCAGGCAGAGGGCAGGCAGCCCCACCAGAAGCCTCCCTCGGGGCAACGGGCCCCACCCTGGACATATCAGGCCTGCTTCACAGAGTCCCTGGGGTCCTGTCCGTGGAACTGGAAGCTCTGCCCGCCACCCAGAGGTCCGTTCCTTTTCCCGTGGACCACACTTGCCAGCGCGTCTCCCACCCCGGCAGAGGCAGAGTGCCGGGGAAGAACTAGGGCCCCGGGGCCTCGATGAGGGGCGGGCCAGGGTTCCGCGCCTGGTGGGCAGGGGCTCGGGCGGGCCGGACCCACGCCCAGGGACCCCGTCTCCCGGGGGGACTCGGGCCTGAGACCTGCCTGGGGGGCTGAGAGTCTTTCTTGGCTCAAACGGCCCCACCCTGCCCCGAGGCGGCAAACCTGCACCGAGACGCTTCTACTCTCTAAAGTCTGGGCTGGACTTCGCGAGAAGGGAATGTGTCCGCTGGGACCCGGGTCCCACAGAGCTCGAACCCCCCTCCCCGTGAAGGCATCCGCGGCCTGTGGTCCTTGCTGTCCGCAAAAGGCATTCACCTGCGGAGAACCTGGGCCCAGGTGAGCGGGACCAGGCCCCACGGCAGGAGCCTAGGGAGGCCACTGGAGCCACGGGGGCCAGGGCTGGGCATTTTCCCGGGTGCTCTCTCGGGTCCCGGGTGCCCTCTCTCGCCCGGGGAGTGCCCACGCCGTCCCTTGAGCCCCGCAGGACGCCTGCATCCCGCCATAAGCGGCCCACCTCCTCCATGGAGCACGGACACAGGGGGCCGGGGTGCGAGCAACTGGCCTACGTGGCGGCAAACCCGCAGACCCCTCCGTCCCGTCCCCGCCACTGCGAAGATCCCCCTGTTCTTCCATCCGTAAAGGGGTCCCCCTTTACGGATGGAAGAACAGGGGGGAGGCGCCCAGGAGATGGCTTTTGTCCGAGCCGCGGCCGGGTGGTTTACGGGCCAAGAGACGGGGCCGCGCAGGCGCAAGCAGGCCCCCCCACCACAAGCATCCCTCCGGGCAACGTGCCCCCCCACCCCCCCTTGAGATATCAGGCCAGGTTCACAGGGTCCCTGGGCTGGTGTCAGAGTTAACGGAAGCCCTCCCTGCCATCCAGAGGACCGTGCGTTTTCCCGTGGACCACACTTCCCAGCAGCTCTCCCACCCCCGCAGAGGCAGAGTGCCAGGGAAGAACTAGGGACCTGGGGCCGGGAAGAGGGGCCGCCCACGGTTCCGCGCCAGGTGGAGCGGGTCCCGGCGGGCGGGCGGGCGGGCGGGCGGGACCCTCGTCCACGGACCTGTTCTCCTGTGGGGAGTCTGGCCTGTGCCCCGCCTGGGAGGCTAAGAGCCTTGCTTCGCCTGCAACGCCCCCACCCTGCCACAAGGCGGCAGACTTGGGCCCAGCCGCTTCAACCCTCCAGTCTGTGCAGAAGCACCCAAAAATGGAGTGAGACCGCTGCGACCTCAGTCCCCCAGAGCTCGAACCCCCACCTCTGTGAGGGAATCGGCGGCCTCCTGTCCTTGGCGTCCGCAAAAGGCATTCACCTGCGGCGAACCAGGGCCTCGGGAGAGCAGGGCCAGGCCCCATGGTAGGAGCCCGGGGGAGGCAACGGCAGCCTCTGCGGCCAGGCCTCGGGCTCTCGCCGGGGCTCTCTCGGGGCACGGGCACCCTCTCTCGCCTAGAGAGTGCCCACGCCGTCCCTGGAGCCCCGCGAGACACCTGCTTCCCGTGATAAGAGGCCCCCTGCCTCCATGGAGCTTGGAACTCTGGGGCCGGGCTGCGGGTCACTGGGCTAAGTGGCTGGAGACGCGCAGACCCCTCCGTCCCGACCGCCCCACTGCGAAGATCCCCCTGTTCCTCCATCCGTAAGGGGGTCGCCCCTTACGGATGGAGGAACAGGGGGGAGGCCCCCAGGAGATGGCATTTGTCAGAGCCGCCGCTGGCCGGTTTCGGGCCAAGACGCGGGACCCGGCAGGCAGAGGGCAGGCAGCCCCACCAGAAGCCTCCCTCGGGGCAACGGGCCCCACCCTGGACATATCAGGCCTGCTTCACAGAGTCCCTGGGGTCCTGTCCGTGGAACTGGAAGCTCTGCCCGCCACCCAGAGGTCCGTTCCTTTTCCCGTGGACCACACTTGCCAGCGCGTCTCCCACCCCGGCAGAGGCAGAGTGCCGGGGAAGAACTAGGGCCCCGGGGCCTCGATGAGGGGCGGGCCAGGGTTCCGCGCCTGGTGGGCAGGGGCCCGGGCGGGCCGGACCCACGCCCAGGGACCCCGTCTCCCGGGGGGACTCGGGCCTGAGACCTGCCTGGGGGGCTGAGAGTCTTTCTTGGCTCAAACGGCCCCACCCTGCCCCGAGGCGGCAAACCTGCACCGAGACGCTTCTACTCTCTAAAGTCTGGGCTGGACTTCGCGAGAAGGGACTGTGTCCGCTGGGACCCGGGTCCCACAGAGCTCGAACCCCCCTCCCCGTGAAGGCATCCGCGGCCTGTGGTCCTTGCTGTCCGCAAAAGGCATTCACCTGCGGAGAACCTGGGCCCAGGTGAGCGGGACCAGGCCCCACGGCCGGAGCCTAGGGAGGACACTGGAGCCACGGGGGCCAGGGCTGGGCATTTTCCCGGGTGCTCTCTCGGGTCCCGGGTGCCCTCTCTCGCCCGGGGAGCGCCCACGCCGTCCCTTGAGCCCCGCAGGACGCCTGCATCCCGCCATAAGCGGCCCACCTCCTCCATGGAGCACGGACACAGGGGGCCGTGGTGCGAGCAACTGGCCTACGTGGCGGCAAACCCGCAGACCCCTCCGTCCCGTCCCCGCCACTGCCAAGATCCCCCTGTTCTTCCATCCGTACAGGGGTCCCCCTTTACGGATGGAAGAACAGGGGGGAGGCGCCCAGGAGATGGCTTTTGTCCGAGCCGCGGCCGGGTGGTTTACGGGCCAAGAGGCGGGGCCGCGCAGGCGCAAGCAGGCCCCCCCACCACAAGCATCCCTCCGGGCAACGTGCCCCCCCCCCTTGAGATATCAGGCCAGGTTCACAGGGTCCCTGGGCTGGTGTCAGAGTTAACGGAAGCCCTCCCTGCCATCCAGAGGACCGTGCGTTTTCCCGTGGACCACACTTCCCAGCAGCTCTCCCACCCCCGCAGAGGCAGAGTGCCAGGGAAGAACTAGGGACCTGGGGCCGGGAAGAGGGGCCGGCCACGGTTCCGCGCCAGGTGGAGCGGGTCCCGGCGGGCGGGCGGGCGGGCGGGCGGGACCCTCGTCCACGGACCTGTTCTCCTGTGGGGAGTCTGGCCTGTGTCCCGCCTGGGAGGCTAAGAGCCTTGCTTCGCCTGCAACGCCCCCACCCTGCCACAAGGCGGCCGACTTGGGCCCAGCCGCTTCAACCCTCCAGTCTGTGCAGAAGCACCCAAAAATGGAGTGAGACCGCTGCGACCTCAGTCCCCCAGAGCTCGAACCCCCACCTCTGTGAGGGAATCGGCGGCCTCCTGTCCTTGGCGTCCGCAAAAGGCATTCACCTGCGGCGAACCAGGGCCTCGGGAGAGCAGGGCCAGGCCCCATGGTAGGAGCCCGGGGGAGGCAACGGCAGCCTCTGCGGCCAGGCCTCGGGCTCTCGCCGGGGCTCTCTCGGGGCACGGGCACCCTCTCTCGCCTAGAGAGTGCCCACGCCGTCCCTGGAGCCCCGCGAGACACCTGCTTCCCGTGATAAGAGGCCCCCTGCCTCCATGGAGCTTGGAACTCTGGGCCCGGGCTGCGCGTCACTGGGCTAAGTGGCTGGAGGCGCGCAGACCCCTCCGTCCCGACCGCCCCACTGCGAAGATCCCCCTGTTCCTCCATCCGTAAGGGGGTCGCCCCTTACGGATGGAGGAACAGGGGGGAGGCCCCCAGGAGATGGCATTTGTCAGAGCCGCCGCTGGCCGGTTTCGGGCCAAGACGCGGGACCCGGCAGGCAGAGGGCAGGCAGCCCCACCAGAAGCCTCCCTCGGGGCAACGGGCCCCACCCTGGACATATCAGGCCTGCTTCACAGAGTCCCTGGGGTCCTGTCCGTGGAACTGGAAGCTCTGCCCGCCACCCAGAGGTCCGTTCCTTTTCCCGTGGACCACACTTGCCAGCGCGTCTCCCACCCCGGCAGAGGCAGAGTGCCGGGGAAGAACTAGGGCCCCGGGGCCTCGATGAGGGGCGGGCCAGGGTTCCGCGCCTGGTGGGCAGGGGCTCGGGCGGGCCGGACCCACGCCCAGGGACCCCGTCTCCCGGGGGGACTCGGGCCTGAGACCTGCCTGGGGGGCTGAGAGTCTTTCTTGGCTCAAACGGCCCCACCCTGCCCCGAGGCGGCAAACCTGCACCGAGACGCTTCTACTCTCTAAAGTCTGGGCTGGACTTCGCGAGAAGGGAATGTGTCCGCTGGGACCCGGGTCCCACAGAGCTCGAACCCCCCTCCCCGTGAAGGCATCCGCGGCCTGTGGTCCTTGCTGTCCGCAAAAGGCATTCACCTGCGGAGAACCTGGGCCCAGGTGAGCGGGACCAGGCCCCACGGCAGGAGCCTAGGGAGGCCACTGGAGCCACGGGGGCCAGGGCTGGGCATTTTCCCGGGTGCTCTCTCGGGTCCCGGGTGCCCTCTCTCGCCCGGGGAGCGCCCACGCCGTCCCTTGAGCCCCGCAGGACGCCTGCATCCCGCCATAAGCGGCCCACCTCCTCCATGGAGCACGGACACAGGGGGCCGGGGTGCGAGCAACTGGCCTACGTGGCGGCAAACCCGCAGACCCCTCCGTCCCGTCCCCGCCACTGCGAAGATCCCCCTGTTCTTCCATCCGTAAAGGGGTCCCCCTTTACGGATGGAAGAACAGGGGGGAGGCGCCCAGGAGATGGCTTTTGTCCGAGCCGCGGCCGGGTGGTTTACGGGCCAAGAGACGGGGCCGCGCAGGCGCAAGCAGGCCCCCCCACCACAAGCATCCCTCCGGGCAACGTGCCCCCCCACCCCCCCTTGAGATATCAGGCCAGGTTCACAGGGTCCCTGGGCTGGTGTCAGAGTTAACGGAAGCCCTCCCTGCCATCCAGAGGACCGTGCGTTTTCCCGTGGACCACACTTCCCAGCAGCTCTCCCACCCCCGCAGAGGCAGAGTGCCAGGGAAGAACTAGGGACCTGGGGCCGGGAAGAGGGGCCGGCCACGGTTCCGCGCCAGGTGGAGCGGGTCCCGGCGGGCGGGCGGGCGGGCGGGCGGGACCCTCGTCCACGGACCTGTTCTCCTGTGGGGAGTCTGGCCTGTGCCCCGCCTGGGAGGCTAAGAGCCTTGCTTCGCCTGCAACGCCCCCACCCTGCCACAAGGCGGCAGACTTGGGCCCAGCCGCTTCAACCCTCCAGTCTGTGCAGAAGCACCCAAAAATGGAGTGAGACCGCTGCGACCTCAGTCCCCCAGAGCTCGAACCCCCACCTCTGTGAGGGAATCGGCGGCCTCCTGTCCTTGGCGTCCGCAAAAGGCATTCACCTGCGGCGAACCAGGGCCTCGGGAGAGCAGGGCCAGGCCCCATGGTAGGAGCCCGGGGGAGGCAACGGCAGCCTCTGCGGCCAGGCCTCGGGCTCTCGCCGGGGCTCTCTCGGGGCACGGGCACCCTCTCTCGCCTAGAGAGTGCCCACGCCGTCCCTGGAGCCCCGCGAGACACCTGCTTCCCGTGATAAGAGGCCCCCTGCCTCCATGGAGCTTGGAACTCTGGGGCCGGGCTGCAGGTCACTGGGCTAAGTGGCTGGAGACGCGCAGACCCCTCCGTCCCGACCGCCCCACTGCGAAGATCCCCCTGTTCCTCCATCCGTAAGGGGGTCGCCCCTTACGGATGGAGGAACAGGGGGGAGGCCCCCAGGAGATGGCATTTGTCAGAGCCGCCGCTGGCCGGTTTCGGGCCAAGACGCGGGACCCGGCAGGCAGAGGGCAGGCAGCCCCACCAGAAGCCTCCCTCGGGGCAACGGGCCCCACCCTGGACATATCAGGCCTGCTTCACAGAGTCCCTGGGGTCCTGTCCGTGGAACTGGAAGCTCTGCCCGCCACCCAGAGGTCCGTTCCTTTTCCCGTGGACCACACTTGCCAGCGCGTCTCCCACCCCCGCAGAGGCAGAGTGCCGGGGAAGAACTAGGGCCCCGGGGCCTCGATGAGGGGCGGGCCAGGGTTCCGCGCCTGGTGGGCAGGGGCCCGGGCGGGCCGGACCCACGCCCAGGGACCCCGTCTCCCGGGGGGACTCGGGCCTGAGACCTGCCTGGGGGGCTGAGAGTCTTTCTTGGCTCAAACGGCCCCACCCTGCCCCGAGGCGGCAAACCTGCACCGAGACGCTTCTACTCTCTAAAGTCTGGGCTGGACTTCGCGAGAAGGGACTGTGTCCGCTGGGACCCGGGTCCCACAGAGCTCGAACCCCCCTCCCCGTGAAGGCATCCGCGGCCTGTGGTCCTTGCTGTCCGCAAAAGGCATTCACCTGCGGAGAACCTGGGCCCAGGTGAGCGGGACCAGGCCCCACGGCCGGAGCCTAGGGAGGACACTGGAGCCACGGGGGCCAGGGCTGGGCATTTTCCCGGGTGCTCTCTCGGGTCCCGGGTGCCCTCTCTCGCCCGGGGAGCGCCCACGCCGTCCCTTGAGCCCCGCAGGACGCCTGCATCCCGCCATAAGCGGCCCACCTCCTCCATGGAGCACGGACACAGGGGGCCGTGGTGCGAGCAACTGGCCTACGTGGCGGCAAACCCGCAGACCCCTCCGTCCCGTCCCCGCCACTGCCAAGATCCCCCTGTTCTTCCATCCGTACAGGGGTCCCCCTTTACGGATGGAAGAACAGGGGGGAGGCGCCCAGGAGATGGCTTTTGTCCGAGCCGCGGCCGGGTGGTTTACGGGCCAAGAGGCGGGGCCGCGCAGGCGCAAGCAGGCCCCCCCACCACTAGCATCCCTCCGGGCAACGTGCCCCCCCCCCTTGAGATATCAGGCCAGGTTCACAGGGTCCCTGGGCTGGTGTCAGAGTTAACGGAAGCCCTCCCTGCCATCCAGAGGACCGTGCGTTTTCCCGTGGACCACACTTCCCAGCAGCTCTCCCACCCCCGCAGAGGCAGAGTGCCAGGGAAGAACTAGGGACCTGGGGCCGGGAAGAGGGGCCGGCCACGGTTCCGCGCCAGGTGGAGCGGGTCCCGGCGGGCGGGCGGGCGGGCGGGCGGGACCCTCGTCCACGGACCTGTTCTCCTGTGGGGAGTCTGGCCTGTGCCCCGCCTGGGAGGCTAAGAGCCTTGCTTCGCCTGCAACGCCCCCACCCTGCCACAAGGCGGCCGACTTGGGCCCAGCCGCTTCAACCCTCCAGTCTGTGCAGAAGCACCCAAAAATGGAGTGAGACCGCTGCGACCTCAGTCCCCCAGAGCTCGAACCCCCACCTCTGTGAGGGAATCGGCGGCCTCCTGTCCTTGGCGTCCGCAAAAGGCATTCACCTGCGGCGAACCAGGGCCTCGGGAGAGCAGGGCCAGGCCCCATGGTAGGAGCCCGGGGGAGGCAACGGCAGCCTCTGCGGCCAGGCCTCGGGCTCTCGCCGGGGCTCTCTCGGGGCACGGGCACCCTCTCTCGCCTAGAGAGTGCCCACGCCGTCCCTGGAGCCCCGCGAGACACCTGCTTCCCGTGATAAGAGGCCCCCTGCCTCCATGGAGCTTGGAACTCTGGGCCCGGGCTGCGCGTCACTGGGCTAAGTGGCTGGAGGCGCGCAGACCCCTCCGTCCCGACCGCCCCACTGCGAAGATCCCCCTGTTCCTCCATCCGTAAGGGGGTCGCCCCTTACGGATGGAGGAACAGGGGGGAGGCCCCCAGGAGATGGCATTTGTCAGAGCCGCCGCTGGCCGGTTTCGGGCCAAGACGCGGGACCCGGCAGGCAGAGGGCAGGCAGCCCCACCAGAAGCCTCCCTCGGGGCAACGGGCCCCACCCTGGACATATCAGGCCTGCTTCACAGAGTCCCTGGGGTCCTGTCCGTGGAACTGGAAGCTCTGCCCGCCACCCAGAGGTCCGTTCCTTTTCCCGTGGACCACACTTGCCAGCGCGTCTCCCACCCCGGCAGAGGCAGAGTGCCGGGGAAGAACTAGGGCCCCGGGGCCTCGATGAGGGGCGGGCCAGGGTTCCGCGCCTGGTGGGCAGGGGCTCGGGCGGGCCGGACCCACGCCCAGGGACCCCGTCTCCCGGGGGGACTCGGGCCTGAGACCTGCCTGGGGGGCTGAGAGTCTTTCTTGGCTCAAACGGCCCCACCCTGCCCCGAGGCGGCAAACCTGCACCGAGACGCTTCTACTCTCTAAAGTCTGGGCTGGACTTCGCGAGAAGGGACTGTGTCCGCTGGGACCCGGGTCCCACAGAGCTCGAACCCCCCTCCCCGTGAAGGCATCCGCGGCCTGTGGTCCTTGCTGTCCGCAAAAGGCATTCACCTGCGGAGAACCTGGGCCCAGGTGAGCGGGACCAGGCCCCACGGCAGGAGCCTAGGGAGGCCACTGGAGCCACGGGGGCCAGGGCTGGGCATTTTCCCGGGTGCTCTCTCGGGTCCCGGGTGCCCTCTCTCGCCCGGGGAGTGCCCACGCCGTCCCTTGAGCCCCGCAGGACGCCTGCATCCCGCCATAAGCGGCCCACCTCCTCCATGGAGCACGGACACAGGGGGCCGGGGTGCGAGCAACTGGCCTACGTGGCGGCAAACCCGCAGACCCCTCCGTCCCGTCCCCGCCACTGCGAAGATCCCCCTGTTCTTCCATCCGTAAAGGGGTCCCCCTTTACGGATGGAAGAACAGGGGGGAGGCGCCCAGGAGATGGCTTTTGTCCGAGCCGCGGCCGGGTGGTTTACGGGCCAAGAGACGGGGCCGCGCAGGCGCAAGCAGGCCCCCCCACCACAAGCATCCCTCCGGGCAACGTGCCCCCCCACCCCCCCTTGAGATATCAGGCCAGGTTCACAGGGTCCCTGGGCTGGTGTCAGAGTTAACGGAAGCCCTCCCTGCCATCCAGAGGACCGTGCGTTTTCCCGTGGACCACACTTCCCAGCAGCTCTCCCACCCCCGCAGAGGCAGAGTGCCAGGGAAGAACTAGGGACCTGGGGCCGGGAAGAGGGGCCGGCCACGGTTCCGCGCCAGGTGGAGCGGGTCCCGGCGGGCGGGCGGGCGGGCGGGCGGGACCCTCGTCCACGGACCTGTTCTCCTGTGGGGAGTCTGGCCTGTGCCCCGCCTGGGAGGCTAAGAGCCTTGCTTCGCCTGCAACGCCCCCACCCTGCCACAAGGCGGCAGACTTGGGCCCAGCCGCTTCAACCCTCCAGTCTGTGCAGAAGCACCCAAAAATGGAGTGAGACCGCTGCGACCTCAGTCCCCCAGAGCTCGAACCCCCACCTCTGTGAGGGAATCGGCGGCCTCCTGTCCTTGGCGTCCGCAAAAGGCATTCACCTGCGGCGAACCAGGGCCTCGGGAGAGCAGGGCCAGGCCCCATGGTAGGAGCCCGGGGGAGGCAACGGCAGCCTCTGCGGCCAGGCCTCGGGCTCTCGCCGGGGCTCTCTCGGGGCACGGGCACCCTCTCTCGCCTAGAGAGTGCCCACGCCGTCCCTGGAGCCCCGCGAGACACCTGCTTCCCGTGATAAGAGGCCCCCTGCCTCCATGGAGCTTGGAACTCTGGGCCCGGGCTGCGCGTCACTGGGCTAAGTGGCTGGAGGCGCGCAGACCCCTCCGTCCCGACCGCCCCACTGCGAAGATCCCCCTGTTCCTCCATCCGTAAGGGGGTCGCCCCTTACGGATGGAGGAACAGGGGGGAGGCCCCCAGGAGATGGCATTTGTCAGAGCCGCCGCTGGCCGGTTTCGGGCCAAGACGCGGGACCCGGCAGGCAGAGGGCAGGCAGCCCCACCAGAAGCCTCCCTCGGGGCAACGGGCCCCACCCTGGACATATCAGGCCTGCTTCACAGAGTCCCTGGGGTCCTGTCCGTGGAACTGGAAGCTCTGCCCGCCACCCAGAGGTCCGTTCCTTTTCCCGTGGACCACACTTGCCAGCGCGTCTCCCACCCCGGCAGAGGCAGAGTGCCGGGGAAGAACTAGGGCCCCGGGGCCTCGATGAGGGGCGGGCCAGGGTTCCGCGCCTGGTGGGCAGGGGCTCGGGCGGGCCGGACCCACGCCCAGGGACCCCGTCTCCCGGGGGGACTCGGGCCTGAGACCTGCCTGGGGGGCTGAGAGTCTTTCTTGGCTCAAACGGCCCCACCCTGCCCCGAGGCGGCAAACCTGCACCGAGACGCTTCTACTCTCTAAAGTCTGGGCTGGACTTCGCGAGAAGGGACTGTGTCCGCTGGGACCCGGGTCCCACAGAGCTCGAACCCCCCTCCCCGTGAAGGCATCCGCGGCCTGTGGTCCTTGCTGTCCGCAAAAGGCATTCACCTGCGGAGAACCTGGGCCCAGGTGAGCGGGACCAGGCCCCACGGCAGGAGCCTAGGGAGGCCACTGGAGCCACGGGGGCCAGGGCTGGGCATTTTCCCGGGTGCTCTCTCGGGTCCCGGGTGCCCTCTCTCGCCCGGGGAGCGCCCACGCCGTCCCTTGAGACCCGCAGGACGCCTGCATCCCGCCATAAGCGTCCCACCTCCTCCATGGAGCACGGACACAGGGGGCCGGGGTGCGAGCAACTGGCCTACGTGGCGGCAAACCCGCAGACCCCTCCGTCCCGTCCCCGCCACTGCGAAGATCCCCCTGTTCTTCCATCCGTAAAGGGGTCCCTCTTTACGGATGGAAGAACAGGGGGGAGGCGCCCAGGAGATGGCTTTTGTCCGAGCCGCGGCCGGGTGGTTTACGGGCCAAGAGGCGGGGCCGCGCAGGCGCAAGCAGGCCCCCCCACCACAAGCATCCCTCCGGGCAAGGTTCCCCCCCACCCCCCCTTGAGATATCAGGCCAGGTTCACAGGGTCCCTGGGCTGGTGTCAGAGTTAACGGAAGCCCTCCCTGCCATCCAGAGGACCGTGCGTTTTCCCGTGGACCACACTTCCCAGCAGCTCTCCCACCCCCGCAGAGGCAGAGTGCCAGGGAAGAACTAGGGACCTGGGGCCGGGAAGAGGGGCCGGCCACGGTTCCGCGCCAGGTGGAGCGGGTCCCGGCGGGCGGGCGGGCGGGCGGGCGGGACCCTCGTCCACGGACCTGTTCTCCTGTGGGGAGTCTGGCCTGTGCCCCGCCTGGGAGGCTAAGAGCCTTGCTTCGCCTGCAACGCCCCCACCCTGCCACAAGGCGGCAGACTTGGGCCCAGCCGCTTCAACCCTCCAGTCTGTGCAGAAGCACCCAAAAATGGAGTGAGACCGCTGCGACCTCAGTCCCCCAGAGCTCGAACCCCCACCTCTGTGAGGGAATCGGCGGCCTCCTGTCCTTGGCGTCCGCAAAAGGCATTCACCTGCGGCGAACCAGGGCCTCGGGAGAGCAGGGCCAGGCCCCATGGTAGGAGCCCGGGGGAGGCAACGGCAGCCTCTGCGGCCAGGCCTCGGGCTCTCGCCGGGGCTCTCTCGGGGCACGGGCACCCTCTCTCGCCTAGAGAGTGCCCACGCTGTCCCTGGAGCCCCGCGAGACACCTGCTTCCCGTGATAAGAGGCCCCCTGCCTCCATGGAGCTTGGAACTCTGGGCCCGGGCTGCGCGTCACTGGGCTAAGTGGCTGGAGGCGCGCAGACCCCTCCGTCCCGACCGCCCCACTGCGAAGATCCCCCTGTTCCTCCATCCGTAAGGGGGTCGCCCCTTACGGATGGAGGAACAGGGGGGAGGCCCCCAGGAGATGGCATTTGTCAGAGCCGCCGCTGGCCGGTTTCGGGCCAAGACGCGGGACCCGGCAGGCAGAGGGCAGGCAGCCCCACCAGAAGCCTCCCTCGGGGCAACGGGCCCCACCCTGGACATATCAGGCCTGCTTCACAGAGTCCCTGGGGTCCTGTCCGTGGAACTGGAAGCTCTGCCCGCCACCCAGAGGTCCGTTCCTTTTCCCGTGGACCACACTTGCCAGCGCGTCTCCCACCCCGGCAGAGGCAGAGTGCCGGGGAAGAACTAGGGCCCCGGGGCCTCGATGAGGGGCGGGCCAGGGTTCCGCGCCTGGTGGGCAGGGGCCCGGGCGGGCCGGACCCACGCCCAGGGACCCCGTCTCCCGGGGGGACTCGGGCCTGAGACCTGCCTGGGGGGCTGAGAGTCTTTCTTGGCTCAAACGGCCCCACCCTGCCCCGAGGCGGCAAACCTGCACCGAGACGCTTCTACTCTCTAAAGTCTGGGCTGGACTTCGCGAGAAGGGACTGTGTCCGCTGGGACCCGGGTCCCACAGAGCTCGAACCCCCCTCCCCGTGAAGGCATCCGCGGCCTGTGGTCCTTGCTGTCCGCAAAAGGCATTCACCTGCGGAGAACCTGGGCCCAGGTGAGCGGGACCAGGCCCCACGGCAGGAGCCTAGAGAGGCCACTGGAGCCACGGGGGCCAGGGCTGGGCATTTTCTCGGGTGCTCTCTCGGGTCCCGGGTGCCCTCTCTCGCCCGGGGAGCGCCCACGCCGTCCCTTGAGCCCCGCAGGACGCCTGCATCCCGCCATAAGCGTCCCACCTCCTCCATGGAGCACGGACACAGGGGGCTGGGGTGCGAGCAACTGGCCTACGTGGCGGCAAACCCGCAGACCCCTCCGTCCCGTCCCCGCCACTGCGAAGATCCCCCTGTTCTTCCATCCGTAAAGGGGTCTCTCTTTACGGATGGAAGAACATGGGGGAGGCGCCCAGGAGATGGCTTTTGTCCGAGCCGCGGCCGGGTGGTTTACGGGCCAAGAGGCGGGGCCGCGCAGGCGCAAGCAGGCCCCCCCACCACAAGCATCCCTCCGGGCAAGGTGCCCCCCCACCCCCCCTTGAGATATCAGGCCAGGTTCACAGGGTCCCTGGGCTGGTGTCAGAGTTAACGGAAGCCCTCCCTGCCATCCAGAGGACCGTGCGTTTTCCCGTGGACCACACTTCCCAGCAGCTCTCCCACCCCCGCAGAGGCAGAGTGCCAGGGAAGAACTAGGGACCTGGGGCCGGGAAGAGGGGCCGGCCACGGTTCCGCGCCAGGTGGAGCGGGTCCCGGCGGGCGGGACCCTCGTCCACGGACCTGTTCTCCTGTGGGGAGTCTGGCCTGTGCCCCGCCTGGGAGGCTAAGACCCTTGCTTCGCCTGCAACGCCCCCACCCTGCCACAAGGCGGCAGACTTGGGCCCAGCCGCTTCAACCCGCCAGTCTGTGCAGAAGCACCCAAAAATGGAGTGAGACCGCTGCGACCTCAGTCCCCCAGAGCTCGAACCCCCACCTCTGTGAGGGAATCGGCGGCCTCCTGTCCTTGGCGTCCGCAAAAGGCATTCACCTGCGGCGAACCAGGGCCTCGGGAGAGCAGGGCCAGGCCCCATGGTAGGAGCCCGGGGGAGGCAACGGCAGCCTCTGCGGCCAGGCCTCGGGCTCTCGCCGGGGCTCTCTCGGGGCACGGGCACCCTCTCTCGCCTAGAGAGTGCCCACGCCGTCCCTGGAGCCCCGCGAGACACCTGCTTCCCGTGATAAGAGGCCCCCTGCCTCCATGGAGCTTGGAACTCTGGGCCCGGGCTGCGCGTCACTGGGCTAAGTGGCTGGAGGCGCGCAGACCCCTCCGTCCCGACCGCCCCACTGCGAAGATCCCCCTGTTCCTCCATCCGTAAGGGGGTCGCCCCTTACGGATGGAGGAACAGGGGGGAGGCCCCCAGGAGATGGCATTTGTCAGAGCCGCCGCTGGCCGGTTTCGGGCCAAGACGCGGGACCCGGCAGGCAGAGGGCAGGCAGCCCCACCAGAAGCCTCCCTCGGGGCAACGGGCCCCACCCTGGACATATCAGGCCTGCTTCACAGAGTCCCTGGGGTCCTGTCCGTGGAACTGGAAGCTCTGCCCGCCACCCAGAGGTCCGTTCCTTTTCCCGTGGACCACACTTGCCAGCGCGTCTCCCACCCCGGCAGAGGCAGAGTGCCGGGGAAGAACTAGGGCCCCGGGGCCTCGATGAGGGGCGGGCCAGGGTTCCGCGCCTGGTGGGCAGGGGCTCGGGCGGGCCGGACCCACGCCCAGGGACCCCGTCTCCCGGGGGGACTCGGGCCTGAGACCTGCCTGGGGGGCTGAGAGTCTTTCTTGGCTCAAACGGCCCCACCCTGCCCCGAGGCGGCAAACCTGCACCGAGACGCTTCTACTCTCTAAAGTCTGGGCTGGACTTCGCGAGAAGGGAATGTGTCCGCTGGGACCCGGGTCCCACAGAGCTCGAACCCCCCTCCCCGTGAAGGCATCCGCGGCCTGTGGTCCTTGCTGTCCGCAAAAGGCATTCACCTGCGGAGAACCTGGGCCCAGGTGAGCGGGACCAGGCCCCACGGCAGGAGCCTAGGGAGGCCACTGGAGCCACGGGGGCCAGGGCTGGGCATTTTCCCGGGTGCTCTCTCGGGTCCCGGGTGCCCTCTCTCGCCCGGGGAGTGCCCACGCCGTCCCTTGAGCCCCGCAGGACGCCTGCATCCCGCCATAAGCGGCCCACCTCCTCCATGGAGCACGGACACAGGGGGCCGGGGTGCGAGCAACTGGCCTACGTGGCGGCAAACCCGCAGACCCCTCCGTCCCGTCCCCGCCACTGCGAAGATCCCCCTGTTCTTCCATCCGTAAAGGGGTCCCCCTTTACGGATGGAAGAACAGGGGGGAGGCGCCCAGGAGATGGCTTTTGTCCGAGCCGCGGCCGGGTGGTTTACGGGCCAAGAGACGGGGCCGCGCAGGCGCAAGCAGGCCCCCCCACCACAAGCATCCCTCCGGGCAACGTGCCCCCCCACCCCCCCTTGAGATATCAGGCCAGGTTCACAGGGTCCCTGGGCTGGTGTCAGAGTTAACGGAAGCCCTCCCTGCCATCCAGAGGACCGTGCGTTTTCCCGTGGACCACACTTCCCAGCAGCTCTCCCACCCCCGCAGAGGCAGAGTGCCAGGGAAGAACTAGGGACCTGGGGCCGGGAAGAGGGGCCGGCCACGGTTCCGCGCCAGGTGGAGCGGGTCCCGGCGGGCGGGCGGGCGGGCGGGCGGGACCCTCGTCCACGGACCTGTTCTCCTGTGGGGAGTCTGGCCTGTGCCCCGCCTGGGAGGCTAAGAGCCTTGCTTCGCCTGCAACGCCCCCACCCTGCCACAAGGCGGCAGACTTGGGCCCAGCCGCTTCAACCCGCCAGTCTGTGCAGAAGCACCCAAAAATGGAGTGAGACCGCTGCGACCTCAGTCCCCCAGAGCTCGAACCCCCACCTCTGTGAGGGAATCGGCGGCCTCCTGTCCTTGGCGTCCGCAAAAGGCATTCACCTGCGGCGAACCAGGGCCTCGGGAGAGCAGGGCCAGGCCCCATGGTAGGAGCCCGGGGGAGGCAACGGCAGCCTCTGCGGCCAGGCCTCGGGCTCTCGCCGGGGCTCTCTCGGGGCACGGGCACCCTCTCTCGCCTAGAGAGTGCCCACGCCGTCCCTGGAGCCCCGCGAGACACCTGCTTCCCGTGATAAGAGGCCCCCTGCCTCCATGGAGCTTGGAACTCTGGGCCCGGGCTGCGCGTCACTGGGCTAAGTGGCTGGAGGCGCGCAGACCCCTCCGTCCCGACCGCCCCACTGCGAAGATCCCCCTGTTCCTCCATCCGTAAGGGGGTCGCCCCTTACGGATGGAGGAACAGGGGGGAGGCCCCCAGGAGATGGCATTTGTCAGAGCCGCCGCTGGCCGGTTTCGGGCCAAGACGCGGGACCCGGCAGGCAGAGGGCAGGCAGCCCCACCAGAAGCCTCCCTCGGGGCAACGGGCCCCACCCTGGACATATCAGGCCTGCTTCACAGAGTCCCTGGGGTCCTGTCCGTGGAACTGGAAGCTCTGCCCGCCACCCAGAGGTCCGTTCCTTTTCCCGTGGACCACACTTGCCAGCGCGTCTCCCACCCCGGCAGAGGCAGAGTGCCGGGGAAGAACTAGGGCCCCGGGGCCTCGATGAGGGGCGGGCCAGGGTTCCGCGCCTGGTGGGCAGGGGCTCGGGCGGGCCGGACCCACGCCCAGGGACCCCGTCTCCCGGGGGGACTCGGGCCTGAGACCTGCCTGGGGGGCTGAGAGTCTTTCTTGGCTCAAACGGCCCCACCCTGCCCCGAGGCGGCAAACCTGCACCGAGACGCTTCTACTCTCTAAAGTCTGGGCTGGACTTCGCGAGAAGGGACTGTGTCCGCTGGGACCCGGGTCCCAAAGAGCTCGAACCCCCCTCCCCGTGAAGGCATCCGCGGCCTGTGGTCCTTGCTGTCCGCAAAAGGCATTCACCTGCGGAGAACCTGGGCCCAGGTGAGCGGGACCAGGCCCCACGGCAGGAGCCTAGGGAGGCCACTGGAGCCACGGGGGCCAGGGCTGGGCATTTTCCCGGGTGCTCTCTCGGGTCCCGGGTGCCCTCTCTCGCCCGGGGAGCGCCCACGCCGTCCCTTGAGCCCCGCAGGACGCCTGCATCCCGCCATAAGCGTCCCACCTCCTCCATGGAGCACGGACACAGGGGGCCGGGGTGCGAGCAACTGGCCTACGTGGCAGCAAACCCGCAGACCCCTCCGTCCCGTCCCCGCCACTGCGAAGATCCCCCTGTTCTTCCATCCGTAAAGGGGTCCCTCTTTACGGATGGAAGAACAGGGGGGAGGCGCCCAGGAGATGGCTTTTGTCCCAGCCGCGGCCGAGTGGTTTACGGGCCAAGAGGCGGGGCCGCGCAGGCGCAAGCAGGCCCCCCCACCACAAGCATCCCTCCGGGCAAGGTGCCCCCCCACCCCCCCTTGAGATATCAGGCCAGGTTCACAGGGTCCCTGGGCTGGTGTCAGAGTTAACGGAAGCCCTCCCTGCCATCCAGAGGACCGTGCGTTTTCCCGTGGACCACACTTCCCAGCAGCTCTCCCACCCCCGCAGAGGCAGAGTGCCAGGGAAGAACTAGGGACCTGGGGCCGGGAAGAGGGGCCGGCCACGGTTCCGCGCCAGGTGGAGCGGGTCCCGGCGGGCGGGCGGGCGGGCGGGCGGGACCCTCGTCCACGGACCTGTTCTCCTGTGGGGAGTCTGGCCTGTGCCCCGCCTGGGAGGCTAAGAGCCTTGCTTCGCCTGCAACGCCCCCACCCTGCCACAAGGCGGCAGACTTGGGCCCAGCCGCTTCAACCCGCCAGTCTGTGCAGAAGCACCCAAAAATGGAGTGAGACCGCTGCGACCTCAGTCCCCCAGAGCTCGAACCCCCACCTCTGTGAGGGAATCGGCGGCCTCCTGTCCTTGGCGTCCGCAAAAGGCATTCACCTGCGGCGAACCAGGGCCTCGGGAGACCAGGGTCAGGCCCCATGGTAGGAGCCCGGGGGAGGCAACGGCAGCCTCTGCGGCCAGGCCTCGGGCTCTCGCCGGGGCTCTCTCGGGGCACGGGCACCCTCTCTCGCCTAGAGAGTGCCCACGCCGTCCCTGGAGCCCCGCGAGACACCTGCTTCCCGTGATAAGAGGCCCCCTGCCTCCATGGAGCTTGGAACTCTGGGGCCGGGCTGCGGTTCACTGGGCTAAGTGGCTGGAGACGCGCAGACCCCTCCGTCCCGACCGCCCCACTGCGAAGATCCCCCTGTTCCTCCATCCGTAAGGGGGTCGCCCCTTACGGATGGAGGAACAGGGGGGAGGCCCCCAGGAGATGGCATTTGTCAGAGCCGCCGCTGGCCGGTTTCGGGCCAAGACGCGGGACCCGGCAGGCAGAGGGCAGGCAGCCCCACCAGAAGCCTCCCTCGGGGCAACGGGCCCCACCCTGGACATATCAGGCCTGCTTCACAGAGTCCCTGGGGTCCTGTCCGTGGAACTGGAAGCTCTGCCCGCCACCCAGAGGTCCGTTCCTTTTCCCGTGGACCACACTTGCCAGCGCGTCTCCCACCCCGGCAGAGGCAGAGTGCCGGGGAAGAACTAGGGCCCCGGGGCCTCGATGAGGGGCGGGCCAGGGTTCCGCGCCTGGTGGGCAGGGGCCCGGGCGGGCCGGACCCACGCCCAGGGACCCCGTCTCCCGGGGGGACTCGGGCCTGAGACCTGCCTGGGGGGCTGAGAGTCTTTCTTGGCTCAAACGGCCCCACCCTGCCCCGAGGCGGCAAACCTGCACCGAGACGCTTCTACTCTCTAAAGTCTGGGCTGGACTTCGCGAGAAGGGACTGTGTCCGCTGGGACCCGGGTCCCACAGAGCTCGAACCCCCCTCACCGTGAAGGCATCCGCGGCCTGTGGTCCTTGCTGTCCGCAAAAGGCATTCACCTGCGGAGAACCTGGGCCCAGGTGAGCGGGACCAGGCCCCACGGCAGGAGCCTAGGGAGGCCACTGGAGCCACGGGGGCCAGGGCTGGGCATTTTCCCGGGTGCTCTCTCGGGTCCCGGGTGCCCTCTCTCGCCCGGGGAGCGCCCACGCCGTCCCTTGAGCCCCGCAGGACGCCTGCATCCCGCCATAAGCGGCTCACCTCCTCCATGGAGCACGGACACAGGGGGCCGTGGTGCGAGCAACTGGCCTACGTGGCGGCAAACCCGCAGACCCCTACGTCCCGTCCCCGCCACTGCCAAGATCCCCCTGTTCTTCCATCCGTACAGGGGTCCCCCTTTACGGATGGAAGAACAGGGGGGAGGCGCCCAGGAGATGGCTTTTGTCCGAGCCGCGGCCGGGTGGTTTACGGGCCAAGAGGCGGGGCAACGCAGGCGCAAGCAGGCCCCCCCACCACAAGCATCCCTCCGGGCAAAGTGCCCCCCCCCCCTTGAGATATCAGGCCAGGTTCACAGGGTCCCTGGGCTGGTGTCAGAGTTAACGGAAGCCCTCCCTGCCATCCAGAGGACCGTGCGTTTTCCCGTGGACCACACTTCCCAGCAGCTCTCCCACCCCCGCAGAGGCAGAGTGCCAGGGAAGAACTAGGGACCTGGGGCCGGGAAGAGGGGCCGGCCACGGTTCCGCGCCAGGTGGAGCGGGTCCCGTCGGGCGGGCGGGCGGGCGGGCGGGACCCTCGTCCACGGACCTGTTCCCCTGTGGGGAGTCTGGCCTGTGCCCCGCCTGGGAGGCTAAGAGCCTTGCTTCGCCTGCAACGCCCCCACCCTGCCACAAGGCGGCAGACTTGGGCCCAGCCGCTTCAACCCTCCAGTCTGTGCAGAAGCACCCAAAAATGGAGTGAGACCGCTGCGACCTCAGTCCCCCAGAGCTCGAACCCCCACCTCTGTGAGGGAGTCGGCGGCCTCCTGTCCTTGGCGTCCGCAAAAGGCATTCACCTGCGGCGAACCAGGGCCTCGGGAGAGCAGGGCCAGGCCCCATGGTAGGAGCCCGGGGGAGGCAACGGCAGCCTCTGCGGCCAGGCCTCGGGCTCTCGCCGGGGCTCTCTCGGGGCACGGGCACCCTCTCTCGCCTAGAGAGTGCCCACGCCGTCCCTGGAGCCCCGCGAGACACCTGCTTCCCGTGATAAGAGGCCCCCTGCCTCCATGGAGCTTGGAACTCTGGGGCCGGGCTGCGGGTCACTGGGCTAAGTGGCTGGAGACGCGCAGACCCCTCCGTCCCGACCGCCCCACTGCGAAGATCCCCCTGTTCCTCCATCCGTAAGGGGGTCGCCCCTTACGGATGGAGGAACAGGGGGGAGGCCCCCAGGAGATGGCATTTGTCAGAGCCGCCGCTGGCCGGTTTCGGGCCAAGACGCGGGACCCGGCAGGCAGAGGGCAGGCAGCCCCACCAGAAGCCTCCCTCGGGGCAACGGGCCCCACCCTGGACATATCAGGCCTGCTTCACAGAGTCCCTGGGGTCCTGTCCGTGGAACTGGAAGCTCTGCCCGCCACCCAGAGGTCCGTTCCTTTTCCCGTGGACCACACTTGCCAGCGCGTCTCCCACCCCGGCAGAGGCAGAGTGCCGGGGAAGAACTAGGGCCCCGGGGCCTCGATGAGGGGCGGGCCAGGGTTCCGCGCCTGGTGGGCAGGGGCCCGGGCGGGCCGGACCCACGCCCAGGGACCCCGTCTCCCGGGGGGACTCGGGCCTGAGACCTGCCTGGGGGGCTGAGAGTCTTTCTTGGCTCAAACGGCCCCACCCTGCCCCGAGGCGGCAAACCTGCTACGAGACGCTTCTACTCTCTAAAGTCTGGGCTGGACTTCGCGAGAAGGGACTGTGTCCGCTGGGACCCGGGTCCCACAGAGCTCGAACCCCCCTCCCGTGAAGGCATCCGCGGCCTGTGGTCCTTGCTGTCCGCAAAAGGCATTCACCTGCGGAGAACCTGGGCCCAGGTGAGCGGGACCAGGCCCCACGGCAGGAGCCTAGGGAGGCCACTGGAGCCACGGGGGCCAGGGCTGGGCATTTTCCCGGGTGCTCTCTCGGGTCCCGGGTGCCCTCTCTCGCCCGGGGAGCGCCCACGCCGTCCCTTGAGCCCCGCAGGACACCTGCATCCCGCCATAAGCGGCCCACCTACTCCATGGAGCACGGACACAGGGGGCCGGGGTGCGAGCAACTGGCCTACGTGGCGGCAAACCCGCAGACCCCTCCGTCCCGTCCCCGCCACTGCGAAGATCCCCCTGTTCTTCCATCCGTAAAGGGGTCCCCCTTTACGGATGGAAGAACAGGGGGGAGGCGCCCAGGAGATGGCTTTTGTCCGAGCCGGGGCCGGGTGGTTTACGGGCCAAGAGGCGGGGCCGCGCAGGCGCAAGCAGGCCCCCCCACCACAAGCATCCCTCCGGGCAAGGTGCCCCCCCACCCCCCCTTGAGATATCAGGCCAGGTTCACAGGGTCCCTGGGCTGGTGTCAGAGTTAACGGAAGCCCTCCCTGCCATCCAGAGGACCGTGCGTTTTCCCGTGGACCACACTTCCCAGCAGCTCTCCCACCCCCGCAGAGGCAGAGTGCCAGGGAAGAACTAGGGACCTGGGGCCGGGAAGAGGGGCCGGCCACGGTTCCGCGCCAGGTGGAGCGGGTCCCGGCGGGCGGGCGGGCTGGCGGGCGGGCGGGACCCTCGTCCACGGACCTGTTCTCCTGTGGGGAGTCTGGCCTGTGCCCCGCCTGGGAGGCTAAGAGCCTTGCTTCGCCTGCAACGCCCCCACCCTGCCACAAGGCGGCAGACTTGGGCCCAGCCGCTTCAACCCGCCAGTCTGTGCAGAAGCACCCAAAAATGGAGTGAGACCGCTGCGACCTCAGTCCCCCAGAGCTCGAACCCCCACCTCTGTGAGGGAATCGGCGGCCTCCTGTCCTTGGCGTCCGCAAAAGGCATTCACCTGCGGCGAACCAGGGCCTCGGGAGAGCAGGGCCAGGCCCCATGGTAGGAGCCCGGGGGAGGCAACGGCAGCCTCTGCGGCCAGGCCTCGGGCTCTCGCCGGGGCTCTCTCGGGGCACGGGCACCCTCTCTCGCCTAGAGAGTGCCCACGCTGTCCCTGGAGCCCCGCGAGACACCTGCTTCCCGTGATAAGAGGCCCCCTGCCTCCATGGAGCTTGGAACTCTGGGCCCGGGCTGCGCGTCACTGGGCTAAGTGGCTGGAGGCGCGCAGACCCCTCCGTCCCGACCGCCCCACTGCGAAGATCCCCCTGTTCCTCCATCCGTAAGGGGGTCGCCCCTTACGGATGGAGGAACAGGGGGGAGGCCCCCAGGAGATGGCATTTGTCAGAGCCGCCGCTGGCCGGTTTCGGGCCAAGACGCGGGACCCGGCAGGCAGAGGGCAGGCAGCCCCACCAGAAGCCTCCCTCGGGGCAACGGGCCCCACCCTGGACATATCAGGCCTGCTTCACAGAGTCCCTGGGGTCCTGTCCGTGGAACTGGAAGCTCTGCCCGCCACCCAGAGGTCCGTTCCTTTTCCCGTGGACCACACTTGCCAGCGCGTCTCCCACCCCGGCAGAGGCAGAGTGCCGGGGAAGAACTAGGGCCCCGGGGCCTCGATGAGGGGCGGGCCAGGGTTCCGCGCCTGGTGGGCAGGGGCCCGGGCGGGCCGGACCCACGCCCAGGGACCCCGTCTCCCGGGGGACTCGGGCCTGAGACCTGCCTGGGGGGCTGAGAGTCTTTCTTGGCTCAAACGGCCCCACCCTGCCCCGAGGCGGCAAACCTGCACCGAGACGCTTCTACTCTCTAAAGTCTGGGCTGGACTTCGCGAGAAGGGACTGTGTCCGCTGGGACCCGGGTCCCACAGAGCTCGAACCCCCCTCCCCGTGAAGGCATCCGCGGCCTGTGGTCCTTGCTGTCCGCAAAAGGCATTCACCTGCGGAGAACCTGGGCCCAGGTGAGCGGGACCAGGCCCCACGGCAGGAGCCTAGGGAGGCCACTGGAGCCACGGGGGCCAGGGCTGGGCATTTTCCCGGGTGCTCTCTCGGGTCCCGGGTGCCCTCTCTCGCCCGGGGAGCGCCCACGCCGTCCCTTGAGCCCCGCAGGACGCCTGCATCCCGCCATAAGCGTCCCACCTCCTCCATGGAGCACGGACACAGGGGGCCGGGGTGCGAGCAACTGGCCTACGTGGCGGCAAACCCGCAGACCCCTCCGTCCCGTCCCCGCCACTGCGAAGATCCCCCTGTTCTTCCATCCGTAAAGGGGTCCCTCTTTACGGATGGAAGAACAGGGGGGAGGCGCCCAGGAGATGGCTTTTGTCCCAGCCGCGGCCGGGTGGTTTACGGGCCAAGAGGCGGGGCCGCGCAGGCGCAAGCAGGCCCCCCCACCACAAGCATCCCTCCGGGCAAGGTGCCCCCCCCATCCCCCCTTGAGATATCAGGCCAGGTTCACAGGGTCCCTGGGCTGGTGTCAGAGTTAACGGAAGCCCTCCCTGCCATCCAGAGGACCGTGCGTTTTCCCGTGGACCACACTTCCCAGCAGCTCTCCCACCCCCGCAGAGGCAGAGTGCCAGGGAAGAACTAGGGACCTGGGGCCGGGAAGAGGGGCCGGCCACGGTTCCGCGCCAGGTGGAGCGGGTCCCGGCGGGCGGGCGGGCGGGCGGGCGGGACCCTCGTCCACGGACCTGTTCTCCTGTGGGGAGTCTGGCCTGTGCCCCGCCTGGGAGGCTAAGAGCCTTGCTTCGCCTGCAACGCCCCCACCCTGCCACAAGGCGGCAGACTTGGGCCCAGCCGCTTCAACCCGCCAGTCTGTGCAGAAGCACCCAAAAATGGAGTGAGACCGCTGCGACCTCAGTCCCCCAGAGCTCGAACCCCCACCTCTGTGAGGGAATCGGCGGCCTCCTGTCCTTGGCGTCCGCAAAAGGCATTCACCTGCGGCGATCCAGGGCCTCGGGAGAGCAGGGCCAGGCCCCATGGTAGGAGCCCGGGGGAGGCAACGGCAGCCTCTGCGGCCAGGCCTCGGGCTCTCGCCGGGGCTCTCTCGGGGCACGGGCACCCTCTCTCGCCTAGAGAGTGCCCACGCCGTCCCTGGAGCCCCGCGAGACACCTGCTTCCCGTGATAAGAGGCCCCCTGCCTCCATGGAGCTTGGAACTCTGGGCCCGGGCTGCGCGTCACTGGGCTAAGTGGCTGGAGGCGCGCAGACCCCTCCGTCCCGACCGCCCCACTGCGAAGATCCCCCTGTTCCTCCATCCGTAAGGGGGTCGCCCCTTACGGATGGAGGAACAGGGGGGAGGCCCCCAGGAGATGGCATTTGTCAGAGCCGCCGCTGGCCGGTTTCGGGCCAAGACGCGGGACCCGGCAGGCAGAGGGCAGGCAGCCCCACCAGAAGCCTCCCTCGGGGCAACGGGCCCCACCCTGGACATATCAGGCCTGCTTCACAGAGTCCCTGGGGTCCTGTCCGTGGAACTGGAAGCTCTGCCCGCCACCCAGAGGTCCGTTCCTTTTCCCGTGGACCACACTTGCCAGCGCGTCTCCCACCCCGGCAGAGGCAGAGTGCCGGGGAAGAACTAGGGCCCCGGGGCCTCGATGAGGGGCGGGCCAGGGTTCCGCGCCTGGTGGGCAGGGGCCCGGGCGGGCCGGACCCACGCCCAGGGACCCCGTCTCCCGGGGGGACTCGGGCCTGAGACCTGCCTGGGGGGCTGAGAGTCTTTCTTGGCTCAAACGGCCCCACCCTGCCCCGAGGCGGCAAACCTGCACCGAGACGCTTCTACTCTCTAAAGTCTGGGCTGGACTTCGCGAGAAGGGACTGTGTCCGCTGGGACCCGGGTCCCACAGAGCTCGAACCCCCCTCCCCGTGAAGGCATCCGCGGCCTGTGGTCCTTGCTGTCCGCAAAAGGCATTCACCTGCGGAGAACCTGGGCCCAGGTGAGCGGGACCAGGCCCCACGACAGGAGCCTAGGGAGGCCACTGGAGCCACGGGGGCCAGGGCTGGGCATTTTCCCGGGTGCTCTCTCGGGTCCCGGGTGCCCTCTCTCGCCCGGGGAGCGCCCACGCCGTCCCTTGAGCCCCGCAGGACGCCTGCATCCCGCCATAAGCGTCCCACCTCCTCCATGGAGCACGGACACAGGGGGCCGGGGTGCGAGCAACTGGCCTACGTGGCGGCAAACCCGCAGACCCCTCCGTCCCGTCCCCGCCACTGCGAAGATCCCCCTGTTCTTCCATCCGTAAAGGGGTCCCTCTTTACGGATGGAAGAACAGGGGGGAGGCGCCCAGGAGATGGCTTTTGTCCCAGCCGCGGCCGGGTGGTTTACGGGCCAAGAGGCGGGGCCGCGCAGGCGCAAGCAGGCCCCCCCACCACAAGCATCCCTCCGGGCAAGGTGCCCCCCCATCCCCCCTTGAGATATCAGGCCAGGTTCACAGGGTCCCTGGGCTGGTGTCAGAGTTAACGGAAGCCCTCCCTGCCATCCAGAGGACCGTGCGTTTTCCCGTGGACCACACTTCCCAGCAGCTCTCCCACCCCCGCAGAGGCAGAGTGCCAGGGAAGAACTAGGGACCTGGGGCCGGGAAGAGGGGCCGGCCACGGTTCCGCGCCAGGTGGAGCGGGTCCCGGCGGGCGGGCGGGCGGGCGGGCGGGACCCTCGTCCACGGACCTGTTCTCCTGTGGGGAGTCTGGCCTGTGCCCCGCCTGGGAGGCTAAGAGCCTTGCTTCGCCTGCAACGCCCCCACCCTGCCACAAGGCGGCAGACTTGGGCCCAGCCGCTTCAACCCGCCAGTCTGTGCAGAAGCACCCAAAAATGGAGTGAGACCGCTGCGACCTCAGTCCCCCAGAGCTCGAACCCCCACCTCTGTGAGGGAATCGGCGGCCTCCTGTCCTTGGCGTCCGCAAAAGGCATTCACCTGCGGCGAACCAGGGCCTCGGGAGAGCAGGGCCAGGCCCCATGGTAGGAGCCCGGGGGAGGCAACGGCAGCCTCTGCGGCCAGGCCTCGGGCTCTCGCCGGGGCTCTCTCGGGGCACGGGCACCCTCTCTCGCCTAGAGAGTGCCCACGCCGTCCCTGGAGCCCCGCGAGACACCTGCTTCCCGTGATAAGAGGCCCCCTGCCTCCATGGAGCTTGGAACTCTGGGCCCGGGCTGCGCGTCACTGGGCTAAGTGGCTGGAGGCGCGCAGACCCCTCCGTCCCGACCGCCCCACTGCGAAGATCCCCCTGTTCCTCCATCCGTAAGGGGGTCGCCCCTTACGGATGGAGGAACAGGGGGGAGGCCCCCAGGAGATGGCATTTGTCAGAGCCGCCGCTGGCCGGTTTCGGGCCAAGACGCGGGACCCGGCAGGCAGAGGGCAGGCAGCCCCACCAGAAGCCTCCCTCGGGGCAACGGGCCCCACCCTGGACATATCAGGCCTGCTTCACAGAGTCCCTGGGGTCCTGTCCGTGGAACTGGAAGCTCTGCCCGCCACCCAGAGGTCCGTTCCTTTTCCCGTGGACCACACTTGCCAGCGCGTCTCCCACCCCGGCAGAGGCAGAGTGCCGGGGAAGAACTAGGGCCCCGGGGCCTCGATGAGGGGCGGGCCAGGGTTCCGCGCCTGGTGGGCAGGGGCCCGGGCGGGCCGGACCCACGCCCAGGGACCCCGTCTCCCGGGGGGACTCGGGCCTGAGACCTGCCTGGGGGGCTGAGAGTCTTTCTTGGCTCAAACGGCCCCACCCTGCCCCGAGGCGGCAAACCTGCACCGAGACGCTTCTACTCTCTAAAGTCTGGGCTGGACTTCGCGAGAAGGGACTGTGTCCGCTGGGACCCGGGTCCCACAGAGCTCGAACCCCCCTCCCCGTGAAGGCATCCGCGGCCTGTGGTCCTTGCTGTCCGCAAAAGGCATTCACCTGCGGAGAACCTGGGCCCAGGTGAGCGGGACCAGGCCCCACGGCAGGAGCCTCGGGAGGCCACTGGAGCCACGGGGGCCAGGGCTGGGCATTTTCCCGGGTGCTCTCTCGGGTCCCGGGTGCCCTCTCTCGCCCGGGGAGCGCCCACGCCGTCCCTTGAGCCCCGCAGGACGCCTGCATCCCGCCATAAGCGGCCCACCTCCTCCATGGAGCACGGACACAGGGGGCTGGGGTGCGAGCAACTGGCCTACGTGGCGGCAAACCCGCAGACCCCTCCGTCCCGTCCCCGCCACTGCGAAGATCCCCCTGTTCTTCCATCCGTAAAGGGGTCTCTCTTTACGGATGGAAGAACAGGGGGGAGGCGCCCAGGAGATGGCTTTTGTCCGAGCCGCGGCCGGGTGGTTTACGGGCCAAGAGGCGGGGCCGCGCAGGCGCAAGCAGGCCCCCCCACCACAAGCATCCCTCCGGGCAAGGTGCCCCCCCACCCCCCCTTGAGATATCAGGCCAGGTTCACAGGGTCCCTGGGCTGGTGTCAGAGTTAACGGAAGCCCTCCCTGCCATCCAGAGGACCGTGCGTTTTCCCGTGGACCACACTTCCCAGCAGCTCTCCCACCCCCGCAGAGGCAGAGTGCCAGGGAAGAACTAGGGACCTGGGGCCGGGAAGAGGGGCCGGCCACGGTTCCGCGCCAGGTGGAGCGGGTCCCGGCGGGCGGGCGGGCGGGCGGGCGGGACCCTCGTCCACGGACCTGTTCTCCTGTGGGGAGTCTGGCCTGTGCCCCGCCTGGGAGGCTAAGAGCCTTGCTTCGCCTGCAACGCCCCCACCCTGCCACAAGGCGGCAGACTTGGGCCCAGCCGCTTCAACCCTGCAGTCTGTGCAGAAGCACCCAAAAATGGAGTGAGACCGCTGCGACCTCAGTCCCCCAGAGCTCGAACCCCCACCTCTGTGAGGGAATCGGCGGCCTCCTGTCCTTGGCGTCCGCAAAAGGCATTCACCTGCGGCGAACCAGGGCCTCGGGAGAGCAGGGCCAGGCCCCATGGTAGGAGCCCGGGGGAGGCAACGGCAGCCTCTGCGGCCAGGCCTCGGGCTCTCGCCGGGGCTCTCTCGGGGCACGGGCACCCTCTCTCGCCTAGAGAGTGCCCACGCCGTCCCTGGAGCCCCGCGAGACACCTGCTTCCCGTGATAAGAGGCCCCCTGCCTCCATGGAGCTTGGAACTCTGGGCCCGGGCTGCGCGTCACTGGGCTAAGTGGCTGGAGGCGCGCAGACCCCTCCGTCCCGACCGCCCCACTGCGAAGATCCCCCTGTTCCTCCATCCGTAAGGGGGTCGCCCCTTACGGATGGAGGAACAGGGGGGAGGCCCCCAGGAGATGGCATTTGTCAGAGCCGCCGCTGGCCGGTTTCGGGCCAAGACGCGGGACCCGGCAGGCAGAGGGCAGGCAGCCCCACCAGAAGCCTCCCTCGGGGCAACGGGCCCCACCCTGGACATATCAGGCCTGCTTCACAGAGTCCCTGGGGTCCTGTCCGTGGAACTGGAAGCTCTGCCCGCCACCCAGAGGTCCGTTCCTTTTCCCGTGGACCACACTTGCCAGCGCGTCTCCCACCCCGGCAGAGGCAGAGTGCCGGGGAAGAACTAGGGCCCCGGGGCCTCGATGAGGGGCGGGCCAGGGTTCCGCGCCTGGTGGGCAGGGGCCCGGGCGGGCCGGACCCACGCCCAGGGACCCCGTCTCCCGGGGGGACTCGGGCCTGAGACCTGCCTGGGGGGCTGAGAGTCTTTCTTGGCTCAAACGGCCCCACCCTGCCCCGAGGCGGCAAACCTGCACCGAGACGCTTCTACTCTCTAAAGTCTGGGCTGGACTTCGCGAGAAGGGACTGTGTCCGCTGGGACCCGGGTCCCACAGAGCTCGAACCCCCCTCCCCGTGAAGGCATCCGCGGCCTGTGGTCCTTGCTGTCCGCAAAAGGCATTCACCTGCGGAGAACCTGGGCCCAGGTGAGCGGGACCAGGCCCCACGGCAGGAGCCTAGGGAGGCCACTGGAGCCACGGGGGCCAGGGCTGGGCATTTTCCCGGGTGCTCTCTCGGGTCCCGGGTGCCCTCTCTCGCCCGGGGAGCGCCCACGCCGTCCCTTGAGCCCCGCAGGACGCCTGCATCCCGCCATAAGCGGCCCACCTCCTCCATGGAGCACGGACACAGGGGGCCGGGGTGCGAGCAACTGGCCTACGTGGCGGCAAACCCGCAGACCCCTCCGTCCCGTCCCCGCCACTGCGAAGATCCCCCTGTTCTTCCATCCGTAAAGGGGTCCCTCTTTACGGATGGAAGAACAGGGGGGAGGCGCCCAGGAGATGGCTTTTGTCCCAGCCGCGGCCGGGTGGTTTACGGGCCAAGAGGCGGGGCCGCGCAGGCGCAAGCAGGCCCCCCCACCACAAGCATCCCTCCGGGCAAGGTGCCCCCCCACCCCCCCTTGAGATATCAGGCCAGGTTCACAGGGTCCCTGGGCTGGTGTCAGAGTTAACGGAAGCCCTCCCTGCCATCCAGAGGACCGTGCGTTTTCCCGTGGACCACACTTCCCAGCAGCTCTCCCACCCCCGCAGAGGCAGAGTGCCAGGGAAGAACTAGGGACCTGGGGCCGGGAAGAGGGGCCGGCCACGGTTCCGCGCCAGGTGGAGCGGGTCCCGGCGGGCGGGCGGGCGGGCGGGCGGGACCCTCGTCCACGGACCTGTTCTCCTGTGGGGAGTCTGGCCTGTGCCCCGCCTGGGAGGCTAAGAGCCTTGCTTCGCCTGCAACGCCCCCACCCTGCCACAAGGCGGCAGACTTGGGCCCAGCCGCTTCAACCCGCCAGTCTGTGCAGAAGCACCCAAAAATGGAGTGAGACCGCTGCGACCTCAGTCCCCCAGAGCTCGAACCCCCACCTCTGTGAGGGAATCGGCGGCCTCCTGTCCTTGGCGTCCGCAAAAGGCATTCACCTGCGGCGAACCAGGGCCTCGGGAGACCAGGGCCAGGCCCCATGGTAGGAGCCCGGGGGAGGCAACGGCAGCCTCTGCGGCCAGGCCTCGGGCTCTCGCCGGGGCTCTCTCGGGGCACGGGCACCCTCTCTCGCCTAGAGAGTGCCCACGCCGTCCCTGGAGCCCCGCGAGACACCTGCTTCCCGTGATAAGAGGCCCCCTGCCTCCATGGAGCTTGGAACTCTGGGCCCGGGCTGCGCGTCACTGGGCTAAGTGGCTGGAGGCGCGCAGACCCCTCCGTCCCGACCGCCCCACTGCGAAGATCCCCCTGTTCCTCCATCCGTAAGGGGGTCGCCCCTTACGGATGGAGGAACAGGGGGGAGGCCCCCAGGAGATGGCATTTGTCAGAGCCGCCGCTGGCCGGTTTCGGGCCAAGACGCGGGACCCGGCAGGCAGAGGGCAGGCAGCCCCACCAGAAGCCTCCCTCGGGGCAACGGGCCCCACCCTGGACATATCAGGCCTGCTTCACAGAGTCCCTGGGGTCCTGTCCGTGGAACTGGAAGCTCTGCCCGCCACCCAGAGGTCCGTTCCTTTTCCCGTGGACCACACTTGCCAGCGCGTCTCCCACCCCGGCAGAGGCAGAGTGCCGGGGAAGAACTAGGGCCCCGGGGCCTCGATGAGGGGCGGGCCAGGGTTCCGCGCCTGGTGGGCAGGGGCTCGGGCGGGCCGGACCCACGCCCAGGGACCCCGTCTCCCGGGGGGACTCGGGCCTGAGACCTGCCTGGGGGGCTGAGAGTCTTTCTTGGCTCAAACGGCCCCACCCTGCCCCGAGGCGGCAAACCTGCACCGAGACGCTTCTACTCTCTAAAGTCTGGGCTGGACTTCGCGAGAAGGGAATGTGTCCGCTGGGACCCGGGTCCCACAGAGCTCGAACCCCCCTCCCCGTGAAGGCATCCGCGGCCTGTGGTCCTTGCTGTCCGCAAAAGGCATTCACCTGCGGAGAACCTGGGCCCAGGTGAGCGGGACCAGGCCCCACGGCAGGAGCCTAGGGAGGCCACTGGAGCCACGGGGGCCAGGGCTGGGCATTTTCCCGGGTGCTCTCTCGGGTCCCGGGTGCCCTCTCTCGCCCGGGGGGTGCCCACGCCGTCCCTTGAGCCCCGCAGGACGCCTGCATCCCGCCATAAGCGGCCCACCTCCTCCATGGAGCACGGACACAGGGGGCCGGGGTGCGAGCAACTGGCCTACGTGGCGGCAAACCCGCAGACCCCTCCGTCCCGTCCCCGCCACTGCGAAGATCCCCCTGTTCTTCCATCCGTAAAGGGGTCCCCCTTTACGGATGGAAGAACAGGGGGGAGGCGCCCAGGAGATGGCTTTTGTCCGAGCCGCGGCCGGGTGGTTTACGGGCCAAGAGACGGGGCCGCGCAGGCGCAAGCAGGCCCCCCCACCACAAGCATCCCTCCGGGCAACGTGCCCCCCCACCCCCCCTTGAGATATCAGGCCAGGTTCACAGGGTCCCTGGGCTGGTGTCAGAGTTAACGGAAGCCCTCCCTGCCATCCAGAGGACCGTGCGTTTTCCCGTGGACCACACTTCCCAGCAGCTCTCCCACCCCCGCAGAGGCAGAGTGCCAGGGAAGAACTAGGGACCTGGGGCCGGGAAGAGGGGCCGGCCACGGTTCCGCGCCAGGTGGAGCGGGTCCCGGCGGGCGGGCGGGCGGGCGGGCGGGACCCTCGTCCACGGACCTGTTCTCCTGTGGGGAGTCTGGCCTGTGCCCCGCCTGGGAGGCTAAGAGCCTTGCTTCGCCTGCAACGCCCCCACCCTGCCACAAGGCGGCAGACTTGGGCCCAGCCGCTTCAACCCTCCAGTCTGTGCAGAAGCACCCAAAAATGGAGTGAGACCGCTGCGACCTCAGTCCCCCAGAGCTCGAACCCCCACCTCTGTGAGGGAATCGGCGGCCTCCTGTCCTTGGCGTCCGCAAAAGGCATTCACCTGCGGCGAACCAGGGCCTCGGGAGACCAGGGCCAGGCCCCATGGTAGGAGCCCGGGGGAGGCAACGGCAGCCTCTGCGGCCAGGCCTCGGGCTCTCGCCGGGGCTCTCTCGGGGCACGGGCACCCTCTCTCGCCTAGAGAGTGCCCACGCCGTCCCTGGAGCCCCGCGAGACACCTGCTTCCCGTGATAAGAGGCCCCCTGCCTCCATGGAGCTTGGAACTCTGGGGCCGGGCTGCGGTTCACTGGGCTAAGTGGCTGGAGACGCGCAGACCCCTCCGTCCCGACCGCCCCACTGCGAAGATCCCCCTGTTCCTCCATCCGTAAGGGGGTCGCCCCTTACGGATGGAGGAACAGGGGGGAGGCCCCCAGGAGATGGCATTTGTCAGAGCCGCCGCTGGCCGGTTTCGGGCCAAGACGCGGGACCCGGCAGGCAGAGGGCAGGCAGCCCCACCAGAAGCCTCCCTCGGGGCAACGGGCCCCACCCTGGACATATCAGGCCTGCTTCACAGAGTCCCTGGGGTCCTGTCCGTGGAACTGGAAGCTCTGCCCGCCACCCAGAGGTCCGTTCCTTTTCCCGTGGACCACACCTGCCAGCGCGTCTCCCACCCCGGCAGAGGCAGAGTGCCGGGGAAGAACTAGGGCCCCGGGGCCTCGATGAGGGGCGGGCCAGGGTTCCGCGCCTGGTGGGCAGGGGCCCGGGCGGGCGGGACCCACGCCCAGGGACCCCGTCTCCCGGGGGGACTCGGGCCTGAGACCTGCCTGGGGGGCTGAGAGTCTTTCTTGGCTCAAACGGCCCCACCCTGCCCCGAGGCGGCAAACCTGCACCGAGACGCTTCTACTCTCTAAAGTCTGGGCTGGACTTCGCGAGAAGGGACTGTGTCCGCTGGGACCCGGGTCCCACAGAGCTCGAACCCCCCTCCCCGTGAAGGCATCCGCGGCCTGTGGTCCTTGCTGTCCGCAAAAGGCATTCACCTGCGGAGAACCTGGGCCCAGGTGAGCGGGACCAGGCCCCACGGCAGGAGCCTAGGGAGGCCACTGGAGCCACGGGGGCCAGGGCTGGGCATTTTCCCGGGTGCTCTCTCGGGTCCCGGGTGCCCTCTCTCGCCCGGGGAGCGCCCACGCCGTCCCTTGAGCCCCGCAGGACGCCTGCATCCCGCCATAAGCGGCCCACCTCCTCCATGGAGCACGGACACAGGGGGCCGGGGTGCGAGCAACTGGACTACGTGGCGGCAAACCCGCAGACCCCTACGTCCCGTCCCCGCCACTGCCAAGATCCCCCTGTTCTTCCATCCGTACAGGGGTCCCCCTTTACGGATGGAAGAACAGGGGGGAGGCGCCCAGGAGATGGCTTTTGTCCGAGCCGCGGCCGGGTGGTTTACGGGCCAAGAGGCGGGGCAACGCAGGCGCAAGCAGGCCCCCCCACCACAAGCATCCCTCCGGGCAACGTGCCCCCCCCCCCTTGAGATATCAGGCCAGGTTCACAGGGTCCCTGGGCTGGTGTCAGAGTTAACGGAAGCCCTCCCTGCCATCCAGAGGACCGTGCGTTTTCCCGTGGACCACACTTCCCAGCAGCTCTCCCACCCCCGCAGAGGCAGAGTGCCAGGGAAGAACTAGGGACCTGGGGCCGGGAAGAGGGGCCGGCCACGGTTCCGCGCCAGGTGGAGCGGGTCCCGTCGGGCGGGCGGGCGGGCGGGCGGGACCCTCGTCCACGGACCTGTTCCCCTGTGGGGAGTCTGGCCTGTGCCCCGCCTGGGAGGCTAAGAGCCTTGCTTCGCCTGCAACGCCCCCACCCTGCCACAAGGCGGCAGACTTGGGCCCAGCCGCTTCAACCCTCCAGTCTGTGCAGAAGCACCCAAAAATGGAGTGAGACCGCTGCGACCTCAGTCCCCCAGAGCTCGAACCCCCACCTCTGTGAGGGAATCGGCGGCCTCCTGTCCTTGGCGTCCGCAAAAGGCATTCACCTGCGGCGAACCAGGGCCTCGGGAGAGCAGGGCCAGGCCCCATGGTAGGAGCCCGGGGGAGGCAACGGCAGCCTCTGCGGCCAGGCCTCGGGCTCTCGCCGGGGCTCTCTCGGGGCACGGGCACCCTCTCTCGCCTAGAGAGTGCCCACGCCGTCCCTGGAGCCCCGCGAGACACCTGCTTCCCGTGATAAGAGGCCCCCTGCCTCCATGGAGCTTGGAACTCTGGGGCCGGGCTGCGGGTCACTGGGCTAAGTGGCTGGAGACGCGCAGACCCCTCCGTCCCGACAGCCCCACTGCGAAGATCCCCCTGTTCCTCCATCCGTAAGGGGGTCGCCCCTTACGGATGGAGGAACAGGGGGGAGGCCCCCAGGAGATGGCATTTGTCAGAGCCGCCGCTGGCCGGTTTCGGGCCAAGACGCGGGACCCGGCAGGCAGAGGGCAGGCAGCCCCACCAGAAGCCTCCCTCGGGGCAACGGGCCCCACCCTGGACATATCAGGCCTGCTTCACAGAGTCCCTGGGGTCCTGTCCGTGGAACTGGAAGCTCTGCCCGCCACCCAGAGGTCCGTTCCTTTTCCCGTGGACCACACTTGCCAGCGCGTCTCCCACCCCGGCAGAGGCAGAGTGCCGGGGAAGAACTAGGGCCCCGGGGCCTCGATGAGGGGCGGGCCAGGGTTCCGCGCCTGGTGGGCAGGGGCCCGGGCGGGCCGGACCCACGCCCAGGGACCCCGTCTCCCGGGGGGACTCGGGCCTGAGACCTGCCTGGGGGGCTGAGAGTCTTTCTTGGCTCAAACGGCCCCACCCTGCCCCGAGGCGGCAAACCTGCTACGAGACGCTTCTACTCTCTAAAGTCTGGGCTGGACTTCGCGAGAAGGGACTGTGTCCGCTGGGACCCGGGTCCCACAGAGCTCGAACCCCCCTCCCGTGAAGGCATCCGCGGCCTGTGGTCCTTGCTGTCCGCAAAAGGCATTCACCTGCGGAGAACCTGGGCCCAGGTGAGCGGGACCAGGCCCCACGGCAGGAGCCTAGGGAGGCCACTGGAGCCACGGGGGCCAGGGCTGGGCATTTTCCCGGGTGCTCTCTCGGGTCCCGGGTGCCCTCTCTCGCCCGGGGAGCGCCCACGCCGTCCCTTGAGCCCCGCAGGACGCCTGCATCCCGCCATAAGCGGCCCACCTACTCCATGGAGCACGGACACAGGGGGCCGGGGTGCGAGCAACTGGCCTACGTGGCGGCAAACCCGCAGACCCCTCCGTCCCGTCCCCGCCACTGCGAAGATCCCCCTGTTCTTCCATCCGTAAAGGGGTCCCCCTTTACGGATGGAAGAACAGGGGGGAGGCGCCCAGGAGATGGCTTTTGTCCGAGCCGCGGCCGGGTGGTTTACGGGCCAAGAGGCGGGGCCGCGCAGGCGCAAGCAGGCCCCCCCACCACAAGCATCCCTCCGGGCAAGGTGCTCCCCCACCCCCCCTTGAGATATCAGGCCAGGTTCACAGGGTCCCTGGGCTGGTGTCAGAGTTAACGGAAGCCCTCCCTGCCATCCAGAGGACCGTGCGTTTTCCCGTGGACCACACTTCCCAGCAGCTCTCCCACCCCCGCAGAGGCAGAGTGCCAGGGAAGAACTAGGGACCTGGGGCCGGGAAGAGGGGCCGGCCACGGTTCCCCGCCAGGTGGAGCGGGTCCCGGCGGGCGGGCGGGCTGGCGGGCGGGCGGGACCCTCGTCCACGGACCTGTTCTCCTGTGGGGAGTCTGGCCTGTGCCCCGCCTGGGAGGCTAAGAGCCTTGCTTCGCCTGCAACGCCCCCACCCTGCCACAAGGCGGCAGACTTGGGCCCAGCCGCTTCAACCCGCCAGTCTGTGCAGAAGCACCCAAAAATGGAGTGAGACCGCTGCGACCTCAGTCCCCCAGAGCTCGAACCCCCACCTCTGTGAGGGAATCGGCGGCCTCCTGTCCTTGGCGTCCGCAAAAGGCATTCACCTGCGGCGAACCAGGGCCTCGGGAGAGCAGGGCCAGGCCCCATGGTAGGAGCCCGGGGGAGGCAACGGCAGCCTCTGCGGCCAGGCCTCGGGCTCTCGCCGGGGCTCTCTCGGGGCACGGGCACCCTCTCTCGCCTAGAGAGTGCCCACGCTGTCCCTGGAGCCCCGCGAGACACCTGCTTCCCGTGATAAGAGGCCCCCTGCCTCCATGGAGCTTGGAACTCTGGGCCCGGGCTGCGCGTCACTGGGCTAAGTGGCTGGAGGCGCGCAGACCCCTCCGTCCCGACCGCCCCACTGCGAAGATCCCCCTGTTCCTCCATCCGTAAGGGGGTCGCCCCTTACGGATGGAGGAACAGGGGGGAGGCCCCCAGGAGATGGCATTTGTCAGAGCCGCCGCTGGCCGGTTTCGGGCCAAGACGCGGGACCCGGCAGGCAGAGGGCAGGCAGCCCCACCAGAAGCCTCCCTCGGGGCAACGGGCCCCACCCTGGACATATCAGGCCTGCTTCACAGAGTCCCTGGGGTCCTGTCCGTGGAACTGGAAGCTCTGCCCGCCACCCAGAGGTCCGTTCCTTTTCCCGTGGACCACACTTGCCAGCGCGTCTCCCACCCCGGCAGAGGCAGAGTGCCGGGGAAGAACTAGGGCCCCGGGGCCTCGATGAGGGGCGGGCCAGGGTTCCGCGCCTGGTGGGCAGGGGCCCGGGCGGGCCGGACCCACGCCCAGGGACCCCGTCTCCCGGGGGACTCGGGCCTGAGACCTGCCTGGGGGGCTGAGAGTCTTTCTTGGCTCAAACGGCCCCACCCTGCCCCGAGGCGGCAAACCTGCACCGAGACGCTTCTACTCTCTAAAGTCTGGGCTGGACTTCGCGAGAAGGGACTGTGTCCGCTGGGACCCGGGTCCCACAGAGCTCGAACCCCCCTCCCCGTGAAGGCATCCGCGGCCTGTGGTCCTTGCTGTCCGCAAAAGGCATTCACCTGCGGAGAACCTGGGCCCAGGTGAGCGGGACCAGGCCCCACGACAGGAGCCTAGGGAGGCCACTGGAGCCACGGGGGCCAGGGCTGGGCATTTTCCCGGGTGCTCTCTCGGGTCCCGGGTGCCCTCTCTCGCCCGGGGAGCGCCCACGCCGTCCCTTGAGCCCCGCAGGACGCCTGCATCCCGCCATAAGCGTCCCACCTCCTCCATGGAGCACGGACACAGGGGGCCGGGGTGCGAGCAACTGGCCTACGTGGCGGCAAACCCGCAGACCCCTCCGTCCCGTCCCCGCCACTGCGAAGATCCCCCTGTTCTTCCATCCGTAAAGGGGTCCCTCTTTACGGATGGAAGAACAGGGGGGAGGCGCCCAGGAGATGGCTTTTGTCCCAGCCGCGGCCGGGTGGTTTACGGGCCAAGAGGCGGGGCCGCGCAGGCGCAAGCAGGCCCCCCCACCACAAGCATCCCTCCGGGCAAGGTGCCCCCCCATCCCCCCTTGAGATATCAGGCCAGGTTCACAGGGTCCCTGGGCTGGTGTCAGAGTTAACGGAAGCCCTCCCTGCCATCCAGAGGACCGTGCGTTTTCCCGTGGACCACACTTCCCAGCAGCTCTCCCACCCCCGCAGAGGCAGAGTGCCAGGGAAGAACTAGGGACCTGGGGCCGGGAAGAGGGGCCGGCCACGGTTCCGCGCCAGGTGGAGCGGGTCCCGGCGGGCGGGCGGGCGGGCGGGCGGGACCCTCGTCCACGGACCTGTTCTCCTGTGGGGAGTCTGGCCTGTGCCCCGCCTGGGAGGCTAAGAGCCTTGCTTCGCCTGCAACGCCCCCACCCTGCCACAAGGCGGCAGACTTGGGCCCAGCCGCTTCAACCCGCCAGTCTGTGCAGAAGCACCCAAAAATGGAGTGAGACCGCTGCGACCTCAGTCCCCCAGAGCTCGAACCCCCACCTCTGTGAGGGAATCGGCGGCCTCCTGTCCTTGGCGTCCGCAAAAGGCATTCACCTGCGGCGAACCAGGGCCTCGGGAGAGCAGGGCCAGGCCCCATGGTAGGAGCCCGGGGGAGGCAACGGCAGCCTCTGCGGCCAGGCCTCGGGCTCTCGCCGGGGCTCTCTCGGGGCACGGGCACCCTCTCTCGCCTAGAGAGTGCCCACGCCGTCCCTGGAGCCCCGCGAGACACCTGCTTCCCGTGATAAGAGGCCCCCTGCCTCCATGGAGCTTGGAACTCTGGGCCCGGGCTGCGCGTCACTGGGCTAAGTGGCTGGAGGCGCGCAGACCCCTCCGTCCCGACCGCCCCACTGCGAAGATCCCCCTGTTCCTCCATCCGTAAGGGGGTCGCCCCTTACGGATGGAGGAACAGGGGGGAGGCCCCCAGGAGATGGCATTTGTCAGAGCCGCCGCTGGCCGGTTTCGGGCCAAGACGCGGGACCCGGCAGGCAGAGGGCAGGCAGCCCCACCAGAAGCCTCCCTCGGGGCAACGGGCCCCACCCTGGACATATCAGGCCTGCTTCACAGAGTCCCTGGGGTCCTGTCCGTGGAACTGGAAGCTCTGCCCGCCACCCAGAGGTCCGTTCCTTTTCCCGTGGACCACACTTGCCAGCGCGTCTCCCACCCCGGCAGAGGCAGAGTGCCGGGGAAGAACTAGGGCCCCGGGGCCTCGATGAGGGGCGGGCCAGGGTTCCGCGCCTGGTGGGCAGGGGCCCGGGCGGGCCGGACCCACGCCCAGGGACCCCGTCTCCCGGGGGGACTCGGGCCTGAGACCTGCCTGGGGGGCTGAGAGTCTTTCTTGGCTCAAACGGCCCCACCCTGCCCCGAGGCGGCAAACCTGCACCGAGACGCTTCTACTCTCTAAAGTCTGGGCTGGACTTCGCGAGAAGGGACTGTGTCCGCTGGGACCCGGGTCCCACAGAGCTCGAACCCCCCTCCCCGTGAAGGCATCCGCGGCCTGTGGTCCTTGCTGTCCGCAAAAGGCATTCACCTGCGGAGAACCTGGGCCCAGGTGAGCGGGACCAGGCCCCACGACAGGAGCCTAGGGAGGCCACTGGAGCCACGGGGGCCAGGGCTGGGCATTTTCCCGGGTGCTCTCTCGGGTCCCGGGTGCCCTCTCTCGCCCGGGGAGCGCCCACGCCGTCCCTTGAGCCCCGCAGGACGCCTGCATCCCGCCATAAGCGTCCCACCTCCTCCATGGAGCACGGACACAGGGGGCCGGGGTGCGAGCAACTGGCCTACGTGGCGGCAAACCCGCAGACCCCTCCGTCCCGTCCCCGCCACTGCGAAGATCCCCCTGTTCTTCCATCCGTAAAGGGGTCCCTCTTTACGGATGGAAGAACAGGGGGGAGGCGCCCAGGAGATGGCTTTTGTCCCAGCCGCGGCCGGGTGGTTTACGGGCCAAGAGGCGGGGCCGCGCAGGCGCAAGCAGGCCCCCCCACCACAAGCATCCCTCCGGGCAAGGTGCCCCCCCATCCCCCCTTGAGATATCAGGCCAGGTTCACAGGGTCCCTGGGCTGGTGTCAGAGTTAACGGAAGCCCTCCCTGCCATCCAGAGGACCGTGCGTTTTCCCGTGGACCACACTTCCCAGCAGCTCTCCCACCCCCGCAGAGGCAGAGTGCCAGGGAAGAACTAGGGACCTGGGGCCGGGAAGAGGGGCCGGCCACGGTTCCGCGCCAGGTGGAGCGGGTCCCGGCGGGCGGGCGGGCGGGCGGGCGGGACCCTCGTCCACGGACCTGTTCTCCTGTGGGGAGTCTGGCCTGTGCCCCGCCTGGGAGGCTAAGAGCCTTGCTTCGCCTGCAACGCCCCCACCCTGCCACAAGGCGGCAGACTTGGGCCCAGCCGCTTCAACCCGCCAGTCTGTGCAGAAGCACCCAAAAATGGAGTGAGACCGCTGCGACCTCAGTCCCCCAGAGCTCGAACCCCCACCTCTGTGAGGGAATCGGCGGCCTCCTGTCCTTGGCGTCCGCAAAAGGCATTCACCTGCGGCGAACCAGGGCCTCGGGAGAGCAGGGCCAGGCCCCATGGTAGGAGCCCGGGGGAGGCAACGGCAGCCTCTGCGGCCAGGCCTCGGGCTCTCGCCGGGGCTCTCTCGGGGCACGGGCACCCTCTCTCGCCTAGAGAGTGCCCACGCCGTCCCTGGAGCCCCGCGAGACACCTGCTTCCCGTGATAAGAGGCCCCCTGCCTCCATGGAGCTTGGAACTCTGGGCCCGGGCTGCGCGTCACTGGGCTAAGTGGCTGGAGGCGCGCAGACCCCTCCGTCCCGACCGCCCCACTGCGAAGATCCCCCTGTTCCTCCATCCGTAAGGGGGTCGCCCCTTACGGATGGAGGAACAGGGGGGAGGCCCCCAGGAGATGGCATTTGTCAGAGCCGCCGCTGGCCGGTTTCGGGCCAAGACGCGGGACCCGGCAGGCAGAGGGCAGGCAGCCCCACCAGAAGCCTCCCTCGGGGCAACGGGCCCCACCCTGGACATATCAGGCCTGCTTCACAGAGTCCCTGGGGTCCTGTCCGTGGAACTGGAAGCTCTGCCCGCCACCCAGAGGTCCGTTCCTTTTCCCGTGGACCACACTTGCCAGCGCGTCTCCCACCCCGGCAGAGGCAGAGTGCCGGGGAAGAACTAGGGCCCCGGGGCCTCGATGAGGGGCGGGCCAGGGTTCCGCGCCTGGTGGGCAGGGGCCCGGGCGGGCCGGACCCACGCCCAGGGACCCCGTCTCCCGGGGGGACTCGGGCCTGAGACCTGCCTGGGGGGCTGAGAGTCTTTCTTGGCTCAAACGGCCCCACCCTGCCCCGAGGCGGCAAACCTGCACCGAGACGCTTCTACTCTCTAAAGTCTGGGCTGGACTTCGCGAGAAGGGACTGTGTCCGCTGGGACCCGGGTCCCACAGAGCTCGAACCCCCCTCCCCGTGAAGGCATCCGCGGCCTGTGGTCCTTGCTGTCCGCAAAAGGCATTCACCTGCGGAGAACCTGGGCCCAGGTGAGCGGGACCAGGCCCCACGGCAGGAGCCTCGGGAGGCCACTGGAGCCACGGGGGCCAGGGCTGGGCATTTTCCCGGGTGCTCTCTCGGGTCCCGGGTGCCCTCTCTCGCCCGGGGAGCGCCCACGCCGTCCCTTGAGCCCCGCAGGACGCCTGCATCCCGCCATAAGCGGCCCACCTCCTCCATGGAGCACGGAAACAGGGGGCTGGGGTGCGAGCAACTGGCCTACGTGGCGGCAAACCCGCAGACCCCTCCGTCCCGTCCCCGCCACTGCGAAGATCCCCCTGTTCTTCCATCCGTAAAGGGGTCTCTCTTTACGGATGGAAGAACAGGGGGGAGGCGCCCAGGAGATGGCTTTTGTCCGAGCCGCGGCCGGGTGGTTTACGGGCCAAGAGGCGGGGCCGCGCAGGCGCAAGCAGGCCCCCCCACCACAAGCATCCCTCCGGGCAAGGTGCCCCCCCACCCCCCCTTGAGATATCAGGCCAGGTTCACAGGGTCCCTGGGCTGGTGTCAGAGTTAACGGAAGCCCTCCCTGCCATCCAGAGGACCGTGCGTTTTCCCGTGGACCACACTTCCCAGCAGCTCTCCCACCCCCGCAGAGGCAGAGTGCCAGGGAAGAACTAGGGACCTGGGGCCGGGAAGAGGGGCCGGCCACGGTTCCGCGCCAGGTGGAGCGGGTCCCGGCGGGCGGGCGGGCGGGCGGGCGGGACCCTCGTCCACGGACCTGTTCTCCTGTGGGGAGTCTGGCCTGTGCCCCGCCTGGGAGGCTAAGAGCCTTGCTTCGCCTGCAACGCCCCCACCCTGCCACAAGGCGGCAGACTTGGGCCCAGCCGCTTCAACCCTCCAGTCTGTGCAGAAGCACCCAAAAATGGAGTGAGACCGCTGCGACCTCAGTCCCCCAGAGCTCGAACCCCCACCTCTGTGAGGGAATCGGCGGCCTCCTGTCCTTGGCGTCCGCAAAAGGCATTCACCTGCGGCGAACCAGGGCCTCGGGAGAGCAGGGCCAGGCCCCATGGTAGGAGCCCGGGGGAGGCAACGGCAGCCTCTGCGGCCAGGCCTCGGGCTCTCGCCGGGGCTCTCTCGGGGCACGGGCACCCTCTCTCGCCTAGAGAGTGCCCACGCCGTCCCTGGAGCCCCGCGAGACACCTGCTTCCCGTGATAAGAGGCCCCCTGCCTCCATGGAGCTTGGAACTCTGGGCCCGGGCTGCGCGTCACTGGGCTAAGTGGCTGGAGGCGCGCAGACCCCTCCGTCCCGACCGCCCCACTGCGAAGATCCCCCTGTTCCTCCATCCGTAAGGGGGTCGCCCCTTACGGATGGAGGAACAGGGGGGAGGCCCCCAGGAGATGGCATTTGTCAGAGCCGCCGCTGGCCGGTTTCGGGCCAAGACGCGGGACCCGGCAGGCAGAGGGCAGGCAGCCCCACCAGAAGCCTCCCTCGGGGCAACGGGCCCCACCCTGGACATATCAGGCCTGCTTCACAGAGTCCCTGGGGTCCTGTCCGTGGAACTGGAAGCTCTGCCCGCCACCCAGAGGTCCGTTCCTTTTCCCGTGGACCACACTTGCCAGCGCGTCTCCCACCCCGGCAGAGGCAGAGTGCCGGGGAAGAACTAGGGCCCCGGGGCCTCGATGAGGGGCGGGCCAGGGTTCCGCGCCTGGTGGGCAGGGGCCCGGGCGGGCCGGACCCACGCCCAGGGACCCCGTCTCCCGGGGGGACTCGGGCCTGAGACCTGCCTGGGGGGCTGAGAGTCTTTCTTGGCTCAAACGGCCCCACCCTGCCCCGAGGCGGCAAACCTGCACCGAGACGCTTCTACTCTCTAAAGTCTGGGCTGGACTTCGCGAGAAGGGACTGTGTCCGCTGGGACCCGGGTCCCACAGAGCTCGAACCCCCCTCCCCGTGAAGGCATCCGCGGCCTGTGGTCCTTGCTGTCCGCAAAAGGCATTCACCTGCGGAGAACCTGGGCCCAGGTGAGCGGGACCAGGCCCCACGGCAGGAGCCTAGGGAGGCCACTGGAGCCACGGGGGCCAGGGCTGGGCATTTTCCCGGGTGCTCTCTCGGGTCCCGGGTGCCCTCTCTCGCCCGGGGAGCGCCCACGCCGTCCCTTGAGCCCCGCAGGACGCCTGCATCCCGCCATAAGCGGCCCACCTCCTCCATGGAGCACGGACACAGGGGGCCGGGGTGCGAGCAACTGGCCTACGTGGCGGCAAACCCGCAGACCCCTCCGTCCCGTCCCCGCCACTGCCAAGATCCCCCTGTTCTTCCATCCGTACAGGGGTCCCCCTTTACGGATGGAAGAACAGGGGGGAGGCGCCCAGGAGATGGCTTTTGTCCGAGCCGCGGCTGGGTGGTTTACGGGCCAAGAGGCGGGGCCGCGCAGGCGCAAGCAGGCCCCCCCACCACAAGCCTCCCTCCGGGCAACGTGCCCCCCCACCTTGAGATATCAGGCCAGGTTCACAGGGACCCTGGACTGGTGTCAGAGTTAACGGAAGCCCTCCCTGCCATCCAGAGGACCGTGCGTTTTCCCGTGGACCACACTTCCCAGCACCTCTCCCACCCCCACAGAGGCAGAGTGCCAGGGAAGAACTAGGGACCTGGGGCCGGGAAGAGGGGCCGGCCACGGTTCCGCGCCAGGTGGAGCGGGTCCCGGCGGGCGGGCGGGCGGGACCCTCGTCCACGGACCTGTTCTCCTGTGGGGAGTCTGGCCTGTGCCCCGCCTGGGAGGCTAAGAGCTTGGCTTCGCCTGCAACGCCCCCACCCTGCCACAAGGCGGCAGACTTGGGCCCAGCCGCTTCAACCCTCCAGTCTGTGCAGAAGCACCCAAAAATGGAGTGAGACAGCTGAGACCTCAGTCCCCCGGAGCTCGAACCCCCACCTCTGTGAGGGAATCGGCGGCCTCCTGTCCTTGGCGTCCGCAAAAGGCATTCACCTGCGGTGAACCAGGGCCTCGGGAGAGCAGGGCCAGGCCACACGGTAGGAGCCCGGGGGAGGCAACCGCAGCCCCTGCGGCCAGGCCTCGGGCTCTCGCCGGGGCTCTCTCGGGGCACGGGCACCCTCTCTCGCCTAGAGAGTGCCCACGCCGTCCCTGGAGCCCCGCGAGACACCTGCTTCCCGTGATAAGAGGCCCCCTGCCTCCATGGAGCTTGGAACTCTGGGGCCGGGCTGCGGGTCACTGGGCTAAGTGGCTGGAAACGCGCAGACCCCCTCCGTCCCGACCGCCCCACTGCGAAGATGCCCCTATTCCTCCATCCGTAAGGGGGTCGCCCCTTATGGATGGAGGAACAGGGGGGAGGCCCCCAGGAGATGGCATTTGTCAGAGCCGCCGCTGGCCGGTTTCGGGCCAAGGCGCGGGACCCGGCAGGTAGAGGGCAGGCAGCCCCACCAGAAGCCTCCCTCGGGGCAACGGGCCCCACCCTGGACATATCAGGACTGCTTCACAGAGTCCCTGGGGTCCTGTCCGTGGAACTGGAAGCTCTGCCCGCCACCCAGAGGTCCGTTCCTTTTCCCGTGGACCACACTTGCCAGCGCGTCTCCCACCCCGGCAGAGGCAGAGTGCCAGGGAAGAACTAGGGACCCGGGGCCTCGATGAGGGGCGTGCCAGGGTTCCGCGCCTGGTGGGCAGGGGCCCGGGCGGGCTGGACCCACGCCCAGGGACCCCGTCTCCCAGGGGGACTCAGGCCTGAGACCTGCCTGGGGGGCTGAGAGGCTTTCTTGGCTCAAACGGCCCCACCCTGCCCCGAGGCGGCAAACGTTCACCGAGACGCTTCTACTCTCTAATGTCTGGGCTGGACTTCGCGAGAAGGGAATGTGTCCGCTGGGACCCGGGTCCCAAGGAGCCCGAACCCCCCTCCCCGTGAAGGCATCCGCGGCCTGTGGTCCTTGCTGTCCGGAAAAGGCATTCACCTGCGGAGAACCTGGGCCCAGGCGAGCGGGACCAGGCCCCACGGCAGGAGCCTAGGGAGGCCACTGGACCCACGGGGGCCAGGGCTGGGCATTTTCCTGTGTGCTCTCTCGCGTCCCGGGTGCCCTCTCTCGCCCGAGGAGTGCCCACGCCGTCCCTTGAGCCCCGCAGGACGCCTGCATCCCGCCATAAGCGGCACATCTCCTCCATGGAGCACGGACACAGGGGGCCGGGGTGCGAGCAACTGGCCTACGTGGCGGCAAACCCGCAGACCCCTCCGTCCCGTCCCCGCCACTGCGAAGATCCCCCTGTTCTTCCATCCGTAAAGGGGGACCCCTTTACGGATGGAAGAACAGGGGGGAGGCGCCCAGGAGATGGCTTTTGTCCGAGCCGCGGCTGGGTGGTTTACGGGCCAAGAGGCGGGGCCGCGCAGGCGCAAGCAGGCCCCCCCACCACAAGCCTCCCTCCGGGCAACGTGCCCCCCCACCTTGAGATATCAGGCCAGGTTCACAGGGACCCTGGACTGGTGTCAGAGTTAACGGAAGCCCTCCCTGCCATCCAGAGGACCGTGCGTTTTCCCGTGGACCACACTTCCCAGCAACTCTCCCACCCCCGCAGAGGCAGAGTGCCAGGGAAGAACTAGGGACCTGGGGCCGGGAAGAGGGGCCGGCCACGGTTCCGCGCCAGGTGGAGCGGGTCCCGGCGGGCGGGCGGGCGGGACCCTCGTCCACGGACCTGTTCTCCTGTGGGGAGTCTGGCCTGTGCCCCGCCTGGGAGGCTAAGAGCTTGGCTTCGCCTGCAACGCCCCCACCCTGCCACAAGGCGGCAGACTTGGGCCCAGCCGCTTCAACCCTCCAGTCTGTGCAGAAGCACCCAAAAATGGAGTGAGACAGCTGAGACCTCAGTCCCCCGGAGCTCGAACCCCCACCTCTGTGAGGGAATCGGCGGCCTCCTGTCCTTGGCGTCCGCAAAAGGCATTCACCTGCGGTGAACCAGGGCCTCGGGAGAGCAGGGCCAGGCCCCATGGTAGGAGCCCGGGGGAGGCAACCGCAGCCCCTGCGGCCAGGCCTCGGGCTCTCGCCGGGGCTCTCTCGGGGCACGGGCACCCTCTCTCGCCTAGAGAGTGCCCACGCCGTCCCTTGAGCCCCGCGAGACACCTGCTTCCCGTGATAAGAGGCCCCCTGCCTCCATGGAGCTTGGAACTCTGGGGCCGGGCTGCGGGTCACTGGGCTAAGTGGCTGGAAACGCGCAGACCCCCTCCGTCCCGACCGCCCCACTGCGAAGATGCCCCTATTCCTCCATCCGTAAGGGGGTCGCCCCTTACGGATGGAGGAACAGGGGGGAGGCCCCCAGGAGATGGCATTTGTCAGAGCCGCCGCTGGCCGGTTTCGGGCCAAGGCGCGGGACCCGGCAGGTAGAGGGCAGGCAGCCCCACCAGAAGCCTCCCTCGGGGCAACGGGCCCCACCCTGGACATATCAGGACTGCTTCACAGAGTCCCTGGGGTCCTGTCCGTGGAACTGGAAGCTCTGCCCGCCACCCAGAGGTCCGTTCCTTTTCCCGTGGACCACACTTGCCAGCGCGTCTCCCACCCCGGCAGAGGCAGAGTGCCAGGGAAGAACTAGGGACCCGGGGCCTCGATGAGGGGCGGGCCAGGGTTCCGCGCCTGGTGGGCAGGGGCCCGGGCGGGCTGGACCCACGCCCAGGGACCCCGTCTCCCAGGGGGACTCAGGCCTGAGACCTGCCTGGGGGGCTGAGAGTCTTTCTTGGCTCAAACGGCCCCACCCTGCCCCGAGGCGGCAAACGTTCACCGAGACGCTTCTACTCTCTAATGTCTGGGCTGGACTTCGCGAGAAGGGAATGTGTCCCCTGGGACCCGGGTCCCAAGGAGCTCGAACCCCCCTCCCCGTGAAGGCATCCGCGGCCTGTGGTCCTTGCTGTCCGCAAAAGGCATTCACCTGCGGAGAACCTGGGCCCAGGCGAGCGGGACCAGGCCCCACGGCAGGAGCCTAGGGAGGCCACTGGACCCACGGGGGCCAGGGCTGGGCATTTTCCCGTGTGCTCTCTCGCGTCCCGGGTGCCCTCTCTCGCCCGAGGAGTGCCCACGCCGTCCCTTGAGCCCCGCAGGACGCCTGCCTCCCGCCATAAGCGGCACATCTCCTCCATGGAGCACGGACACAGGGGGCCGGGGTGCGAGCAACTGGCCTACGTGGCGGCAAACCCGCAGACCCCTCCGTCCCGTCCCCGCCACTGCGAAGATCCCCCTGTTCTTCCATCCGTAAAGGGGGACCCCTTTACGGATGGAAGAACAGGGGGGAGGCGCCCAGGAGATGGCTTTTGTCCGAGCCGCGGCTGGGTGGTTTACGGGCCAAGAGGCGGGGCCGCGCAGGCGCAAGCAGGCCCCCCCACCACAAGCCTCCCTCCGGGCAACGTGCCCCCCCACCTTGAGATATCAGGCCAGGTTCACAGGGACCCTGGACTGGTGTCAGAGTTAACGGAAGCCCTCCCTGCCATCCAGAGGACCGTGCGTTTTCCCGTGGACCACACTTCCCAGCAACTCTCCCACCCCCGCAGAGGCAGAGTGCCAGGGAAGAACTAGGGACCTGGGGCCGGGAAGAGGGGCCGTCCACGGTTCCGCGCCAGGTGGAGCGGGTCCCGGCGGGCGGGCGGGCGGGACCCTCGTCCACGGACCTGTTCTCCTGTGGGGAGTCTGGCCTGTGCCCCGCCTGGGAGGCTAAGAGCCTTGCTTCGCCTGCAACGCCCCCACCCTGTCACAAGGCGGCAGACTTGGGCCCAGCCGCTTCAACCCTCCAGTCTGTGCAGAAGCACCCAAAAATGGAGTGAGACAGCTGAGACCTCAGTCCCCCAGAGCTCGAACCCCCACCTCTGTGAGGGAATCGGCGGCCTCCTGTCCTTGGAGTCCGCAAAAGGCATTCACCTGCGGTGAACCAGGGCCTCGGGAGAGCAGGGCCAGGCCCCATGGTAGGAGCCCGGGGGAGGCAACCGCAGCCCCTGCGGCCAGGCCTCGGGCTCTCGCTGGGGCTCTCTCGGGGCACGGGCACCCTCTCTCGCCTAGAGAGTGCCCACGCCGTCCCTTGAGCCCCGCGAGACACCTGCTTCCCGTGATAAGAGGCCCCCTGCCTCCATGGAGCTTGGAACTCTGGGCCCGGGCTGCGGGTCACTGGGCTAAGTGGCTGGAGACGCGCAGACCCCCTCCGTCCCGACCGCCCCACTGCGAAGATCCCCCTGTTCCTCCATCCGTAAGGGGGTCGCCCCTTACGGATGGAGGAACAGGGGGGAGGCCCCCAGGAGATGGCATTTGTCAGAGCCGCCGCTGGCCGGTTTCGGGTCAAGACGCGGGACCCGGCAGGCAGAGGGCAGGCAGCCCCACCAGAAGCCTCCCTCGGGGCAACGGGCCCCACCCTGGACATATCAGGCCTGCTTCACAGAGTCCCTGGGGTCCTGTACGTGGAACTGGAAGCTCTGCCCGCCACCCAGAGGTCCGTTCCTTTTTCCGTGGACCACACTTGCCAGCGCGTCTCCCACCCCGGCAGAGGCAGAGTGCCATGGAAGAACTAGGGACCCGGGGCCTCGATGAAGGGCGGGCCAGGGTTCCGCGCCTGGTGGGCAGGGGCCCGGGCGGGCTGGACCCACGCCCAGGGACCCCGTCTCCCGGGGGGACTCAGGCCTGAGACCTGCCTGGGGGGCTGAGAGTCTTTCTTGGCTCAAACGGTCCCACCCTGCCCCGAGGTGGCAAACGTTCACCGAGACGCTTCTACTCTCTAAAGTCTGGGCTGGACTTGGCGAGAAGGGAATGTGTCCGCTGGGACCCGGGTCCCAAGGAGCTCGAACCCCCCTCCCCGTGAAGGCATCCGCGGCCTGTGGTCCTTGCTGTCCGCAAAAGGCATTCACCTGCGGAGAACCTGGGCCCAGGCGAGCGGGACCAGGCCCCACGCAGGAGCCTAGGGAGGCCACTGGAGCCACGGGGGCCAGGGCTTGGCATTTTCCCGGGTGCTCTCTCGGGACCCGGGTGCCCTCTCTCGCCCGAGGAGTGCCCACGCCATCCCTTGAGCCCCGCAGGACGCCTGCATCCCGCCATAAGGGGCCCACCTCCCCCATGGAGCACGGACACAGGGAGCCGGGGTGCGAGCAACTGGCCTACGTGGCGGCAAACCCGCAGACCCCTCCGTCCCGTCCCCGCCACTGCGAAGATCCCCCTTTTCCTCCATCCGTAAAGGGGTCACGCTTGAGGAGTGGAAGAACATGGGGAGGCCCCAGGAGATGGCTTTTCTCCGAGCCGCGGCTGGCTCGTTTCGGGCCTATACGTGGGCCGCGCATGCGCACTCAGGCTCCCAAGCACACACCTCCCTTGGCTCACCTGACCCACCCTTTAGAGGTCACAGCAGTTCCACAGGGTCACTGGGCACATGTCCGTGGACACAGGAGCCCTCCCTGCACCTAGAGGACCACGCGATTTCCCCTGGGGAACACTACCCTGAAGCACTCCCAGCCTCCCACAGACACTGTACGCAGGATAGACTTGTGGACCAGGGGCCTGGGCGGGGAATTTTCCAGGGAACTCTCTAAAGGCCAGGTGCCCTCTGTCGCCCAGGGAGTGCCCACGCCGTCCCTTAACCCTGCAGGACACTATCATCCAGCAATAAGCAGCCCTCTGCCTCCACGGGGCTCAAACACCTGGGCCCGTTGTGCGAGCACCTGGCGTACGTGCAGGCAAACCCGCAGACGCCTCTGGCCGGAACCCACCACTGCGAAGATCCCCCTTTTCTTCCATCCGTAAAGGGGTCCTCCTTGAGGAGTGGAGGAACATGGGGAGGCCCCCAGGAGATGGCTTTTCTCCGAGCCGCGGCTGGCTCATTTCGGGCCTATAAGCGGGCCGCGCGTGCACACTCAGGCTCCCCACCACAAGTCTCCCTCGTGTCACGGGACCCACCCTTGACGTGTCTCCTGAACCACTGTTGAGGGGTCACATCACCCACCCCTGAGGGGTCACGGGAGCCACCCCGGAGGGGTCACGTGACACACCCCTGAGGGGTCTCATGACCCACTCCAGAGGTATCACGTGACCCACCCCTGAGGGGTCTCGTGACCCACTCCTGAGGGGTCACGTGACCCACCCCTGAGGGGTCTCGTGACCCACTCCCGAGGGGTCACGTGACCCACCCCTGAGGGGTCACGTGACCCACCCTTGAGGGGTCTCGTGACCTACCCTTTTGGGGTCACGTGACCAACCCTTGAGGGGTCTCGTGACCCATCCTTGAGGGGTCCCGTGACCCACCCTTGTGGGGTTTCCTGACCCACCCTTGGGAGGTCACGTGCCCCACCCTTGAGGGGTCACATGACCCACCTTGAGAGGTCACAGCTGTTTTACAGGGTCCCTGCGCACCTGTTCGGGGAAACAGCAGCCCTCCCTGCCACTCAGAGGACCGCACGATTTCCCACAGGCCACACTGCCTAGCAGTACCTTCAGCCCCGCACAGACAGTGTGCTAAGGACAGACTTGGGTACCGGGGGCATGGGCGGGGGATTTCCCATGGAACTCTCTAAGGGCCCGGTGCCCTGTGTGGCCCGGGGAGTGCCCATGCCGTTCCTTGACCCCGCAGGACACTTGCATCCAGCAATAAGCAGCCCTCTGCCTCCACGGGGCTCAAACACCTGGGCCCGGTGTGCGGGCACCTGGCGTACGTGGAGGCAAACCCGCAGACCCCCCTGGCGCGAACCCACCACTGCGAATATCCCCCTTTTCCTCCATCCGTAAAGGGGTCACGCTTGAGGAGTGGAAGAACATGGGGAGGCCCCCAGGAGATGGCTTTTCTCCGAGCCGCGGCTGGCTCGTTTCGGGCCTATACGTGGGTCGCGCATGCCCACTCAGGCTCCCAAGCACACACCTCCCTTGGCTCACCTGACCCACCCTTTAGAGGTCACAGCAGTTCCACAGGGTCCCTGGGCACCTGTCCGTGGACACAGGAGCCCTCCCTGCCACCTAGAGGACCACGCGATTTCCCCTTGGGAACACTGCCCAGAAGCACTCCCAGCCTCGCACAGACACTGTACCCAGGATAGACTTGTGGACCAAGGGCCTGGGCGAGGAATTTTCCAGGGAACTCTCTAAAGGCCAGGTGCCCTCTGTGGCCCTGGGAGTGCCCACGCCGTCCCTTAACCCTGCAGGACACTATCATCCAGCAATAAGCAGCCCTCTGCCTCCACGGGGCTCAAACACCTGGGCCCGTTGTGCGAGCACCTGGCGTACGTGCAGGCAAACCCGCAGACGCCTCTGGCCGGAACCCACCACTGCGAAGATCCCCCTTTTCTTCCATCCGTAAAGGGGTCCTCCTTGAGGAGTGGAGGAACATGGGGAGGCCCCCAGGAGATGGCTTTTCTCCGAGCCGCGGCTGGCTCATTTCGGGCCTATAAGCGGGCCGCGCGTGCGCACTCAGGCTCCCCACCAAAAGCCTCCCTCGGGTCACGGGACCCACCCTTGACGTGTCTCCTGAACCACAGTTGAGGGGTCACATCACCCACCCCTGAGGGGTCACGGGAGCCACCCCGGAGGGGTCACGTGACCCACCCCTGAGGGGTCTCGTGACCCACTCCAGAGGTATCACCTGACCCACCCCTGAGGGGTCTGGTGACCCACTCCCGAGGGGTCACGTGACCCACCCCTGAGGGGTCACGTGACCCACCCCTGAGGGGTCTCGTGACCCACTCCCGAGGGGTCACGTGACCCACCCCTGAGGGGTCACGTGACCCACCCTTGAGGGGTCTCGTGACCCACCCTTGAGGGGTCCCGTGACCCACCCTTGTGGGGTTTCCTGACCCACCCTTGGGAGGTCACGTGCCCCACCCTTGAGGGGTCACATGACCCACCTTGAGAGGTCACAGCTGTTTTACAGGGTCCCTGCGCACCTGTTCGGGGAAACAGCAGCCCTCCCTGCCACTCAGAGGACCGCACGATTTCCCACAGGCCACACTGCCTAGCAGTACCTTCAGCCCCGCACAGACAGTGTGCTAAGGACAGACTTGGGTACCGGGGGCATGGGCGGGGGATTTCCCATGGAACTCTCTAAGGGCCCGGTGCCCTGTGTGGCCCGGGGAGTGCCCATGCCGTTCCTTGACCCCGCAGGACACTTGCATCCAGCAATAAGCAGCCCTCTGCCTCCACGGGGCTCAAACACCTGGGCCCGGTGTGCGGGCACCTGGCGTACGTGGAGGCAAACCCGCAGACCCCTCTGGCGCGAACCCACCACTGTGAAGATCCCCCTTTTCCTCCATCCGTAAAGGGGTCACGCTTGAGGAGTGGAAGAAAATGGGGAGGCCCCCAGGAGATGGCTTTTCTCCGAGCCGCGGCTGGCTCGTTTCGGGCCTATACGTGGGCCGCGCATGCGCACTCAGGCTCCCAAGCACACACCTCCCTTGGCTCACCTGACCCACCCTTTGGAGGTCACAGCAGTTCCACAGGGTCCCTGGGCACCTGTCCGTGGACACAGGAGCCCTCCCTGCCACCTAGAGGACCACGCTATTTCCCTTGGGGAACACTGCCCAGAAGCACTCCCAGCCTCGCACAGACACTGTACCCAGGATAGACTTGTGGACCAAGGGCCTGGGCGAGGAATTTTCCAGGGAACTCTCTAAAGGCCAGGTGCCCTCTGTGGCCCTGGGAGTGCCCACGCCGTCCCTTAACCCTGCAGGACACTATCATCCAGCAATAAGCAGCCCTCTGCCTCCACGGGGCTCAAACACCTGGGCCCGTTGTGCGAGCACCTGGCGTACGTGCAGGCAAACCCGCAGACGCCTCTGGCCGGAACCCACCACTGCGAAGATCCCCCTTTTCTTCCATCCGTAAAGGGGTCCTCCTTGAGGAGTGGAGGAACATGGGGAGGCCCCCAGGAGATGGCTTTTCTCCGAGCCGCGGCTGGCTCATTTCGGGCCTATAAGTGGGCCGCGCGTGCGCACTCAGGCTCCCCACCACAAGCCTCCCTCGGGTCACGGGACCCACCCTTGACGTGTCTCCTGAACCACAGTTGAGGGGTCACATCACCCACCCCTGAGGGGTCACGGGAGCCACCCCGGAGGGGTCACGTGACCCACCCCTGAGGGGTCTCGTGACCCACTCCAGAGGTATCACCTGACCCACCCCTGAGGGGTCTGGTGACCCACTCCCGAGGGGTCACGTGACCCACCCCTGAGGGGTCACGTGACCCACCCCTGAGGGGTCTCGTGACCCACTCCCGAGGGGTCACGTGACCCACCCCTGAGGGGTCACGTGACCCACCCTTGAGGGGTCTCGTGACCTACCCTTTTGGGGTCACGTGACCAACCCTTGAGGGGTCTCGTGACCCACCCTTGAGGGGTCCCGTGACCCACCCTTGTGGGGTTTCCTGACCCACCCTTGGGAGGTCACGTGCCCCACCCTTGAGGGGTCACATGACCCACCTTGAGAGGTCACAGCTGTTTTACAGGGTCCCTGCGCACCTGTTCGGGAAACAGCAGCCCTCCCTGCCACTCAGAGGACCGCACGATTTCCCACAGGCCACACTGCCTAGCAGTACCTTCAGCCCCGCACAGACAGTGTGCTAAGGACAGACTTGGGTACCGGGGGCATGGGCGGGGGATTTCCCATGGAACTCTCTAAGGGCCCGGTGCCCTGTGTGGCCCGGGGAGTGCCCATGCCGTTCCTTGACCCCGCAGGACACTTGCATCCAGCAATAAGCAGCCCTCTGCCTCCACGGGGCTCAAACACCTGGGCCCGGTGTGCGGGCACCTGGCGTACGTGGAGGCAAACCCGCAGACCCCTCTGGCGCGAACCCACCACTGTGAAGATCCCCCTTTTCCTCCATCCGTAAAGGGGTCACGCTTGAGGAGTGGAAGAAAATGGGGAGGCCCCCAGGAGATGGCTTTTCTCCGAGCCGCGGCTGGCTCGTTTCGGGCCTATACGTGGGCCGCGCATGCGCACTCAGGCTCCCAAGCACACACCTCCCTTGGCTCACCTGACCCACCCTTTAGAGGTCACAGCAGTTCCACAGGGTCCCTGGGCACCTGTCCGTGGACACAGGAGCCCTCCCTGCCACCTAGAGGACCACGCGATTTCCCCTGGGGAACACTGCCCAGAAGCACTCCCAGCCTTGCACAGACACTGTACCCAGGATAGACTTGTGGACCAAGGGCCTGGGCGAGGAATTTTCCAGGGAACTCTCTAAAGGCCAGGTGCCCTCTGTGGCCCTGGGAGTGCCCACGCCGTCCCTTAACCCTGCAGGACACTATCATCCAGCAATAAGCAGCCCTCTGCCTCCACGGGGCTCAAACACCTGGGCCCGTTGTGCGAGCACCTGGCGTACGTGCAGGCAAACCCGCAGACGCCTCTGGCCGGAACCCACCACTGCGAAGATCCCCCTTTTCTTCCATCCGTAAAGGGGTCCTCCTTGAGGAGTGGAGGAACATGGGGAGGCCCCCAGGAGATGGCTTTTCTCCGAGCCGCGGCTGGCTCATTTCGGGCCTATAAGCGGGCCGCGCGTGCGCACTCAGGCTCCCCACCACAAGCCTCCCTCGGGTCACGGGACCCACCCTTGACGTGTCTCCTGAACCACAGTTGAGGGGTCACATCACCCACCCCTGAGGGGTCACGGGAGCCACCCCGGAGGGGTCACGTGACACACCCCTGAGGTTTCTCATGACCCACTCCAGAGGTATCACGTGACCCACCCCTGAGGGGTCTCGTGACCCACCCTTGAGGGGTCCCGTGACCCACCCTTGTGGGGTCTCCTGACCCACCCTTGGGAGGTCACGTGCCCCACCCTTGAGGGGTCACATGACCCACCTTGAGAGGTCACAGCTGTTTTACAGGGTCCCTGCGCACCTGTTCGGGGAAACAGCAGCCCTCCCTGCCACTCAGAGGACCGCACGATTTCCCACAGGCCACACTGCCTAGCAGTACCTTCAGCCCCGCACAGACAGTGTGCTAAGGACAGACTTGGGTACCGGGGGCATGGGCGGGGGATTTCCCATGGAACTCTCTAAGGGCCCGGTGCCCTGTGTGGCCCGGGGAGTGCCCATGCCGTTCCTTGACCCCGCAGGACACTTGCATCCAGCAATAATCAGCCCTCTGCCTCCACGGGGCTCAAACACCTGGGCCCGGTGTGCGGGCACCTGGCGTACGTGGAGGCAAACCCGCAGACCCCCCTGGCGCGAACCCACCACTGCGAAGATCCCCCTTTTCCTCCATCCGTAAAGGGGTCACGCTTGAGGAGTGGAAGAACATGGGGAGGCCCCCAGGAGATGGCTTTTCTCCGAGCCGCGGCTGGCTCGTTTCGGGCCTATACGTGGGTCGCGCATGCGCACTCAGGCTCCCAAGCACACACCTCCCTTGGCTCACCTGACCCACCCTTTAGAGGTCACAGCAGTTCCACAGGGTCCCTGGGCACCTGTCCGTGGACACAGGAGCCCTCCCTGCCACCTAGAGGACCACGCGATTTCCCCTTGGGAACACTGCCCAGAAGCACTCCCAGCCTCGCACAGACACTGTACCCAGGATAGACTTGTGGACCAAGGGCCTGGGCGAGGAATTTTCCAGGGAACTCTCTAAAGGCCAGGTGCCCTCTGTGGCCCTGGGAGTGCCCACGCCGTCCCTTAACCCTGCAGGACACTATCATCCAGCAATAAGCAGCCCTCTGCCTCCACGGGGCTCAAACACCTGGGCCCGTTGTGCGAGCACCTGGCGTACGTGCAGGCAAACCCGCAGACGCCTCTGGCCGGAACCCACCACTGCGAAGATCCCCCTTTTCTTCCATCCGTAAAGGGGTCCTCCTTGAGGAGTGGAGGAACATGGGGAGGCCCCCAGGAGATGGCTTTTCTCCGAGCCGCGGCTGGCTCATTTCGGGCCTATAAGCGGGCCGCGCGTGCGCACTCAGGCTCCCCACCACAAGCCTCCCTCGGGTCACGGGACCCACCCTTGACGTGTCTCCTGAACCACTGTTGAGGGGTCACATCACCCACCCCTGAGGGGTCACGGGAGCCACCCCGGAAAGGTCACGTGACCCACCCCTGAGGGGTCTCGTGACCCACTCCAGAGGTATCACCTGACCCACCCCTGAGGGGTCTGGTGACCCACTCCCGAGGGGTCACGTGACCCACCCCTGAGGGGTCACGTGACCCACCCCTGAGGGGTCTCGTGACCCACTCCCGAGGGGTCACGTGACCCACCCCTGAGGGGTCACGTGACCCACCCTTGAGGGGTCTCGTGACCTACCCTTTTGGGGTCACGTGACCAACCCTTGAGGGGTCTCGTGACCCATCCTTGAGGGGTCCCGTGACCCACCCTTGTGGGGTTTCCTGACCCACCCTTGGGAGGTCACGTGCCCCACCCTTGAGGGGTCACATGACCCACCTTGAGAGGTCACAGCTGTTTTACAGGGTCCCTGCGCACCTGTTCGGGGAAACAGCAGCCCTCCCTGCCACTCAGAGGACCGCACGATTTCCCACAGGCCACACTGCCTAGCAGTACCTTCAGCCCCGCACAGACAGTGTGCTAAGGACAGACTTGGGTACCGGGGGCATGGGCGGGGGATTTCCCATGGAACTCTCTAAGGGCCCGGTGCCCTGTGTGGCCCGGGGAGTGCCCATGCCGTTCCTTGACCCCGCAGGACACTTGCATCCAGCAATAAGCAGCCCTCTGCCTCCACGGGGCTCAAACACCTGGGCCCGGTGTGCGGGCACCTGGCGTACGTGGAGGCAAACCCGCAGACCCCCCAGGCGCGAACCCACCACTGCGAATATCCCCCTTTTCCTCCATCCGTAAAGGGGTCACGCTTGAGGAGTGGAAGAACATGGGGAGGCCCCCAGGAGATGGCTTTTCTCCGAGCCGCGGCTGGCTCGTTTCGGGCCTATACGTGGGTCGCGCATGCCCACTCAGGCTCCCAAGCACACACCTCCCTTGGCTCACCTGACCCACCCTTTAGAGGTCACAACAGTTCCACAGGGTCCCTGGGCACCTGTCCGTGGACACAGGAGCCCTCCCTGCCACCTAGAGGACCACGCGATTTCCCCTTGGGAACACTGCCCAGAAGCACTCCCAGCCTCGCACAGACACTGTACCCAGGATAGACTTGTGGACCAAGGGCCTGGGCGAGGAATTTTCCAGGGAACTCTCTAAAGGCCAGGTGCCCTCTGTGGCCCTGGGAGTGCCCACGCCGTCCCTTAACCCTGCAGGACACTATCATCCAGCAATAAGCAGCCCTCTGCCTCCACGGGGCTCAAACACCTGGGCCCGTTGTGCGAGCACCTGGCGTACGTGCAGGCAAACCCGCAGACGCCTCTGGCCGGAACCCACCACTGCGAAGATCCCCCTTTTCTTCCATCCGTAAAGGGGTCCTCCTTGAGGAGTGGAGGAACATGGGGAGGCCCCCAGGAGATGGCTTTTCTCTGAGCCGCGGCTGGCTCATTTCGGGCCTATAAGCGGGCCGCGCGTGCGCACTCAGGCTCCCCACCAAAAGCCTCCCTCGGGTCACGGGACCCACCCTTGACGTGTCTCCTGAACCACAGTTGAGGGGTCACATCACCCACCCCTGAGGGGTCACGGGAGCCACCCCGGAGGGGTCACGTGACCCACCCCTGAGGGGTCTCGTGACCCACTCCAGAGGTATCACCTGACCCACCCCTGAGGGGTCTGGTGACCCACTCCCGAGGGGTCACGTGACCCACCCCTGAGGGGTCACGTGACCCACCCCTGAGGGGTCTCGTGACCCACCTCCGAGGGGTCACGTGACCCACCCCTGAGGGGTCACGTGACCCACCCTTGAGGGGTCTCGTGACCTACCCTTTTGGGGTCACGTGACCAACCCTTGAGGGGTCTCGTGACCCACCCTTGAGGGGTCCCGTGACCCACCCTTGTGGGGTCTCCTGACCCACCCTTGGGAGGTCACGTGCCCCACCCTTGAGGGGTCACATGACCCACCTTGAGAGGTCACAGCTGTTTTACAGGGTCCCTGCGCACCTGTTCGGGAAACAGCAGCCCTCCCTGCCACTCAGAGGACCGCACGATTTCCCACAGGCCACACTGCCTAGCAGTACCTTCAGCCCCGCACAGACAGTGTGCTAAGGACAGACTTGGGTACCGGGGGCATGGGCGGGGGATTTCCCATGGAACTCTCTAAGGGCCCGGTGCCCTGTGTGGCCCGGGGAGTGCCCATGCCGTTCCTTGACCCCGCAGGACACTTGCATCCAGCAATAAGCAGCCCTCTGCCTCCACGGGGCTCAAACACCTGGGCCCGGTGTGCGGGCACCTGGCGTACGTGGAGGCAAACCCGCAGACCCCTCTGGCGCGAACCCACCACTGTGAAGATCCCCCTTTTCCTCCATCCGTAAAGGGGTCACGCTTGAGGAGTGGAAGAAAATGGGGAGGCCCCCAGGAGATGGCTTTTCTCCGAGCCGCGGCTGGCTCGTTTCGGGCCTATACGTGGGCCGCGCATGCGCACTCAGGCTCCCAAGCACACACCTCCCTTGGCTCACCTGACCCACCCTTTGGAGGTCACAGCAGTTCCACAGGGTCCCTGGGCACCTGTCCGTGGACACAGGAGCCCTCCCTGCCACCTAGAGGACCACGCTATTTCCCTTGGGGAACACTGCCCAGAAGCACTCCCAGCCTCGCACAGACACTGTACCCAGGATAGACTTGTGGACCAAGGGCCTGGGCGAGGAATTTTCCAGGGAACTCTCTAAAGGCCAGGTGCCCTCTGTGGCCCTGGGAGTGCCCACGCCGTCCCTTAACCCTGCAGGACACTATCATCCAGCAATAAGCAGCCCTCTGCCTCCACGGGGCTCAAACACCTGGGCCCGTTGTGCGAGCACCTGGCGTACGTGCAGGCAAACCCGCAGACGCCTCTGGCCGGAACCCACCACTGCGAAGATCCCCCTTTTCTTCCATCCGTAAAGGGGTCCTCCTTGAGGAGTGGAGGAACATGGGGAGGCCCCCAGGAGATGGCTTTTCTCCGAGCCGCGGCTGGCTCATTTCGGGCCTATAAGCGGGCCGCGCGTGCGCACTCAGGCTCCCCACCACAAGCCTCCCTCGGGTCACGGGACCCACCCTTGACGTGTCTCCTGAACCACTGTTGAGGGGTCACATCACCCACCCCTGAGGGGTCACGGGAGCCACACCGGAGGGGTCACGTGACCCACCCCTGAGGGGTCTCGTGACCCACTCCAGAGGTATCACCTGACCCACCCCTGAGGGGTCTGGTGACCCACTCCCGAGGGGTCACGTGACCCACCCCTGAGGGGTCACGTGACCCACCCCTGAGGGGTCTCGTGACCCACTCCCGAGGGGTCACGTGACCCACCCCTGAGGGGTCACGTGACCCACCCTTGAGGGGTCTCGTGACCTACCCTTTTGGGGTCACGTGACCAACCCTTGAGGGGTCTCGTGACCCACCCTTGAGGGGTCCCGTGACCCACCCTTGTGGGGTTTCCTGACCCACCCTTGGGAGGTCACGTGCCCCACCCTTGAGGGGTCACATGACCCACCTTGAGAGGTCACAGCTGTTTTACAGGGTCCCTGCGCACCTGTTCGGGGAAACAGCAGCCCTCCCTGCCACTCAGAGGACCGCACGATTTCCCACAGGCCACACTGCCTAGCAGTACCTTCAGCCCCGCACAGACAGTGTGCTAAGGACAGACTTGGGTACCGGGGGCATGGGCGGGGGATTTCCCATGGAACTCTCTAAGGGCCCGGTGCCCTGTGTGGCCCGGGGAGTGCCCATGCCGTTCCTTGACCCCGCAGGACACTTGCATCCAGCAATAAGCAGCCCTCTGCCTCCACGGGGCTCAAACACCTGGGCCCGGTGTGCGGGCACCTGGCGTACGTGGAGGCAAACCCGCAGACCCCCCAGGTGCGAACCCACCACTGCGAATATCCCCCTTTTCCTCCATCCGTAAAGGGGTCACGCTTGAGGAGTGGAAGAACATGGGGAGGCCCCCAGGAGATGGCTTTTCTCCGAGCCGCGGCTGGCTCGTTTCGGGCCTATACGTGGGTCGCGCATGCCCACTCAGGCTCCCAAGCACACACCTCCCTTGGCTCACCTGACCCACCCTTTAGAGGTCACAGCAGTTCCACAGGGTCCCTGGGCACCTGTCCGTGGACACAGGAGCCCTCCCTGCCACCTAGAGGACCACGCTATTTCCCCTGGGGAACACTGCCCAGAAGCACTCCCAGCCTCGCACAGACACTGTACCCAGGATAGACTTGTGGACCAAGGGCCTGGGCGAGGAATTTTCCAGGGAACTCTCTAAAGGCCAGGTGCCCTCTGTGGCCCTGGGAGTGCCCACGCCGTCCCTTAACCCTGCAGGACACTATCATCTAGCAATAAGCAGCCCTCTGCCTCCACGGGGCTCAAACACCTGGGCCCGTTGTGCGAGCACCTGGCGTACGTGCAGGCAAACCCGCAGACGCCTCTGGCCGGAACCCACCACTGCGAAGATCCCCCTTTTCTTCCATCCGTAAAGGGGTCCTCCTTGAGGAGTGGAGGAACATGGGGAGGCCCCCAGGAGATGGCTTTTCTCCGAGCCGCGGCTGGCTCATTTCGGGCCTATAAGCGGGCCGCGCGTGCGCACTCAGGCTCCCCACCAAAAGCCTCCCTCAGGTCACGGGACCCACCCTTGACGTGTCTCCTGAACCACTGTTGAGGGGTCACATCACCCACCCCTGAGGGGTCACGGGAGCCACCCCGGAGGGGTCACGTGACCCACCCCTGAGGGGTCTCGTGACCCACTCCAGAGGTATCACCTGACCCACCCCTGAGGGGTCTGGTGACCCACTCCCGAGGGGTCACGTGACCCACCCCTGAGGGGTCACGTGACCCACCCCTGAGGGGTCTCGTGACCCACTCCCGAGGGGTCACGTGACCCACCCCTGAGGGGTCACGTGACCCACCCTTGAGGGGTCTCGTGACCTACCCTTTTGGGGTCACGTGACCAACCCTTGAGGGGTCTCGTCACCCACCCTTGAGGGGTCCCGTGACCCACCCTTGTGGGGTTTCCTGACCCAACCTTGGGAGGTCACGTGCCCCACCCTTGAGGGGTCACATGACCCACCTTGAGAGGTCACAGCTGTTTTACAGGGTCCCTGCGCACCTGTTCGGGGAAACAGCAGCCCTCCCTGCCACTCAGAGGACCGCACGATTTCCCACAGGCCACACTGCCTAGCAGTACCTTCAGCCCCGCACAGACAGTGTGCTAAGGACAGACTTGGGTACCGGGGGCATGGGCGGGGGATTTCCCATGGAACTCTCTAAGGGCCCGGTGCCCTGTGTGGCCCGGGGAGTGCCCATGCCGTTCCTTGACCCCGCAGGACACTTGCATCCAGCAATAAGCAGCCCTCTGCCTCCACGGGGCTCAAACACCTGGGCCCGGTGTGCGGGCACCTGGCGTACGTGGAGGCAAACCCGCAGACCCCTCTGGCGCGAACCCACCACTGTGAAGATCCCCCTTTTCCTCCATCCGTAAAGGGGTCACGCTTGAGGAGTGGAAGAAAATGGGGAGGCCCCCAGGAGATGGCTTTTCTCCGAGCCGCGGCTGGCTCGTTTCGGGCCTATACGTGGGCCGCGCATGCGCACTCAGGCTCCCAAGCACACACCTCCCTTGGCTCACCTGACCCACCCTTTGGAGGTCACAGCAGTTCCACAGGGTCCCTGGGCACCTGTCCGTGGACACAGGAGCCCTCCCTGCCACCTAGAGGACCACGCTATTTCCCCTGGGGAACACTGCCCAGAAGCACTCCCAGCCTCGCACAGACACTGTACCCAGGATAGACTTGTGGACCAAGGGCCTGGGCGAGGAATTTTCCAGGGAACTCTCTAAAGGCCAGGTGCCCTCTGTGGCCCTGGGAGTGCCCACGCCGTCCCTTAACCCTGCAGGACACTATCATCCAGCAATAAGCAGCCCTCTGCCTCCACGGGGCTCAAACACCTGGGCCCGTTGTGCGAGCACCTGGCGTACGTGCAGGCAAACCCGCAGACGCCTCTGGCCGGAACCCACCACTGCGAAGATCCCCCTTTTCTTCCATCCGTAAAGGGGTCCTCCTTGAGGAGTGGAGGAACATGGGGAGGCCCCCAGGAGATGGCTTTTCTCCGAGCCGCGGCTGGCTCATTTTGGGCCTATAAGCGGGCCGCGCGTGCGCACTCAGGCTCCCCACCAAAAGCCTCCCTCAGGTCACGGGACCCACCCTTGACGTGTCTCCTGAACCACTGTTGAGGGGTCACATCACCCACCCCTGAGGGGTCACGGGAGCCACCCCGGAGGGGTCACGTGACCCACCCCTGAGGGGTCTCGTGACCCACTCCAGAGGTATCACCTGACCCACCCCTGAGGGGTCTGGTGACCCACTCCCGAGGGGTCACGTGACCCACCCCTGAGGGGTCTCGTGACCCACTCCCGAGGGGTCACGTGACCCACCCCTGAGGGGTCACGTGACCCACCCTTGAGGGGTCTCGTGACCTACCCTTTTGGGGTCACGTGACCAACCCTTGAGGGGTCTCGTGACCCACCCTTGAGGGGTCCCGTGACCCACCCTTGTGGGGTTTCCTGACCCACCCTTGGGAGGTCACGTGCCCCACCCTTGAGGGGTCACATGACCCACCTTGAGAGGTCACAGCTGTTTTACAGGGTCCCTGCGCACCTGTTCGGGGAAACAGCAGCCCTCCCTGCCACTCAGAGGACCGCACGATTTCCCACAGGCCACACTGCCTAGCAGTACCTTCAGCCCCGCACAGACAGTGTGCTAAGGACAGACTTGGGTACCGGGGGCATGGGCGGGGGATTTCCCATGGAACTCTCTAAGGGCCCGGTGCCCTGTGTGGCCCGGGGAGTGCCCATGCCGTTCCTTGACCCCGCAGGACACTTGCATCCAGCAATAAGCAGCCCTCTGCCTCCACGGGGCTCAAACACCTGGGCCCGGTGTGCGGGCACCTGGCGTACGTGGAGGCAAACCCGCAGACCCCTCTGGCGCGAACCCACCACTGTGAAGATCCCCCTTTTCCTCCATCCGTAAAGGGGTCACGCTTGAGGAGTGGAAGAAAATGGGGAGGCCCCCAGGAGATGGCTTTTCTCCGAGCCGCGGCTGGCTCGTTTCGGGCCTATACGTGGGCCGCGCATGCGCACTCAGGCTCCCAAGCACACACCTCCCTTGGCTCACCTGACCCACCCTTTGGAGGTCACAGCAGTTCCACAGGGTCCCTGGGCACCTGTCCGTGGACACAGGAGCCCTCCCTGCCACCTAGAGGACCACGCTATTTCCCTTGGGGAACACTGCCCAGAAGCACTCCCAGCCTCGCACAGACACTGTACCCAGGATAGACTTGTGGACCAAGGGCCTGGGCGAGGAATTTTCCAGGGAACTCTCTAAAGGCCAGGTGCCCTCTGTGGCCCTGGGAGTGCCCACGCCGTCCCTTAACCCTGCAGGACACTATCATCCAGCAATAAGCAGCCCTCTGCCTCCACGGGGCTCAAACACCTGGGCCCGTTGTGCGAGCACCTGGCGTACGTGCAGGCAAACCCGCAGACGCCTCTGGCCGGAACCCACCACTGCGAAGATCCCCCTTTTCTTCCATCCGTAAAGGGGTCCTCCTTGAGGAGTGGAGGAACATGGGGAGGCCCCCAGGAGATGGCTTTGCTCCAAGCCGCGGCTGGCTCATTTCGGGCCTATAAGCGGGCCGCGCGTGCACACTCAGGCTCCCCACCACAAGTCTCCCTCGGGTCACGGGACCCACCCTTGACGTGTCTCCTGAACCACTGTTGAGGGGTCACATCACCCACCCCTGAGGGGTCACGGGAGCCACCCCGGAGGGGTCACGTGACACACCCCTGAGGGGTCTCATGACCCACTCCCGAGGGGTCACGTGACCCACCCCTGAGGGGTCTCGTGACCCACTCCCGAGGGGTCACGTGACCCACCCCTGAGGGGTCACGTGACCCACCCTTGAGGGGTCTCGTGACCTACCCTTTTGGGGTCACGTGACCAACCCTTGAGGGGTCTCGTGACCCACCCTTGAGGGGTCCCGTGACCCACCCTTGTGGGGTCTCCTGACCCACCCTTGGGAGGTCACGTGCCCCACCCTTGAGGGGTCACATGACCCACCTTGAGAGGTCACAGCTGTTTTACAGGGTCCCTGCGCACCTGTTCGGGGAAACAGCAGCCCTCCCTGCCACTCAGAGGACCGCACGATTTCCCACAGGCCACACTGCCTAGCAGTACCTTCAGCCCCGCACAGACAGTGTGCTAAGGACAGACTTGGGTACCGGGGGCATGGGCGGGGGATTTCCCATGGAACTCTCTAAGGGCCCGGTGCCCTGTGTGGCCCGGGGAGTGCCCATGCCGTTCCTTGACCCCGCAGGACACTTGCATCCAGCAATAAGCAGCCCTCTGCCTCCACGGGGCTCAAACACCTGGGCCCGGTGTGCGGGCACCTGGCGTACGTGGAGGCAAACCCGCAGACCCCCCTGGCGCGAACCCACCACTGCGAAGATCCCCCTTTTCCTCCATCCGTAAAGGGGTCACGCTTGAGGAGTGGAAGAACATGGGGAGGCCCCCAGGAGATGGCTTTTCTCCGAGCCGCGGCTGGCTCGTTTCGGGCCTATACGTGGGTCGCGCATGCGCACTCAGGCTCCCAAGCACACACCTCCCTTGGCTCACCTGACCCACCCTTTAGAGGTCACAGCAGTTCCACAGGGTCCCTGGGCACCTGTCCGTGGACACAGGAGCCCTCCCTGCCACCTAGAGGACCACGCGATTTCCCCTTGGGAACACTGCCCAGAAGCACTCCCAGCCTCGCACAGACACTGTACCCAGGATAGACTTGTGGACCAAGGGCCTGGGCGAGGAATTTTCCAGGGAACTCTCTAAAGGCCAGGTGCCCTCTGTGGCCCTGGGAGTGCCCACGCCGTCCCTTAACCCTGCAGGACACTATCATCCAGCAATAAGCAGCCCTCTGCCTCCACGGGGCTCAAACACCTGGGCCCGTTGTGCGAGCACCTGGCGTACGTGCAGGCAAACCCGCAGACGCCTCTGGCCGGAACCCACCACTGCGAAGATCCCCCTTTTCTTCCATCCGTAAAGGGGTCCTCCTTGAGGAGTGGAGGAACATGGGGAGGCCCCCAGGAGATGGCTTTTCTCCGAGCCGCGGCTGGCTCATTTCGGGCCTATAAGCGGGCCGCGCGTGCGCACTCAGGCTCCCCACCACAAGCCTCCCTCGGGTCACGGGACCCACCCTTGACGTGTCTCCTGAACCACTGTTGAGGGGTCACATCACCCACCCCTGAGGGGTCACGGGAGCCACCCCGGAGGGGTCACGTGACCCACCCCTGAGGGGTCTCGTGACCCACTCCAGAGGTATCACCTGACCCACCCCTGAGGGGTCTGGTGACCCACTCCCGAGGGGTCACGTGACCCACCCCTGAGGGGTCACGTGACCCACCCCTGAGGGGTCTCGTGACCCACTCCCGAGGGGTCACGTGACCCACCCCTGAGGGGTCACGTGACCCACCCTTGAGGGGTCTCGTGACCTACCCTTTTGGGGTCACGTGACCAACCCTTGAGGGGTCTCGTGACCCACCCTTGAGGGGTCCCGTGACCCACCCTTGTGGGGTTTCCTGACCCACCCTTGGGAGGTCACGTGCCCCACCCTTGAGGGGTCACATGACCCACCTTGAGAGGTCACAGCTGTTTTACAGGGTCCCTGCGCACCTGTTCGGGGAAACAGCAGCCCTCCCTGCCACTCAGAGGACCGCACGATTTCCCACAGGCCACACTGCCTAGCAGTACCTTCAGCCCCGCACAGACAGTGTGCTAAGGACAGACTTGGGTACCGGGGGCATGGGCGGGGGATTTCCCATGGAACTCTCTAAGGGCCCGGTGCCCTGTGTGGCCCGGGGAGTGCCCATGCCGTTCCTTGACCCCGCAGGACACTTGCATCCAGCAATAAGCAGCCCTCTGCCTCCACTGGGCTCAAACACCTGGGCCCGGTGTGCGGGCACCTGGCGTACGTGGAGGCAAACCCGCAGACCCCCCAGGCGCGAACCCACCACTGCGAATATCCCCCTTTTCCTCCATCCGTAAAGGGGTCACGCTTGAGGAGTGGAAGAACATGGGGAGGCCCCCAGGAGATGGCTTTTCTCCGAGCCGCGGCTGGCTCGTTTCGGGCCTATACGTGGGTCGCGCATGCCCACTCAGGCTCCCAAGCACACACCTCCCTTGGCTCACCTGACCCACCCTTTAGAGGTCACAGCAGTTCCACAGGGTCCCTGGGCACCTGTCCGTGGACACAGGAGCCCTCCCTGCCACCTAGAGGACCACGCGATTTCCCCTGGGGAACACTGCCCAGAAGCACTCCCAGCCTCGCACAGACACTGTACCCAGGATAGACTTGTGGACCAAGGGCCTGGGCGAGGAATTTTCCAGGGAACTCTCTAAAGGCCAGGTGCCCTCTGTGGCCCTGGGAGTGCCCACGCCGTCCCTTAACCCTGCAGGACACTATCATCCAGCAATAAGCAGCCCTCTGCCTCCACGGGGCTCAAACACCTGGGCCCGTTGTGCGAGCACCTGGCGTACGTGCAGGCAAACCCGCAGACGCCTCTGGCCGGAACCCACCACTGCGAAGATCCCCCTTTTCTTCCATCCGTAAAGGGGTCCTCCTTGAGGAGTGGAGGAACATGGGGAGGCCCCCAGGAGATGGCTTTTCTCCGAGCCGCGGCTGGCTCATTTCGGGCCTATAAGCGGGCCGCGCGTGCGCACTCAGGCTCCCCACCAAAAGCCTCCCTCAGGTCACGGGACCCACCCTTGACGTGTCTCCTGAACCACTGTTGAGGGGTCACATCACCCACCCCTGAGGGGTCACGGGAGCCACCCCGGAGGGGTCACGTGACCCACCCCTGAGGGGTCTCGTGACCCACTCCAGAGGTATCACCTGACCCACCCCTGAGGGGTCTGGTGACCCACTCCCGAGGGGTCACGTGACCCACCCCTGAGGGGTCACGTGACCCACCCCTGAGGGGTCTCGTGACCCACTCCCGAGGGGTCACGTGACCCACCCCTGAGGGGTCACGTGACCCACCCTTGAGGGGTCTCGTGACCTACCCTTTTGGGGTCACGTGACCAACCCTTGAGGGGTCTCGTGACCCACCCTTGAGGGGTCCCGTGACCCACCCTTGTGGGGTTTCCTGACCCACCCTTGGGAGGTCACGTGCCCCACCCTTGAGGGGTCACATGACCCACCTTGAGAGGTCACAGCTGTTTTACAGGGTCCCTGCGCACCTGTTCGGGGAAACAGCAGCCCTCCCTGCCACTCAGAGGACCGCACGATTTCCCACAGGCCACACTGCCTAGCAGTACCTTCAGCCCCGCACAGACAGTGTGCTAAGGACAGACTTGGGTACCGGGGGCATGGGCGGGGGATTTTCCATGGAACTCTCTAAGGGCCCGGTGCCCTGTGTGGCCCGGGGAGTGCCCATGCCGTTCCTTGACCCCGCAGGACACTTGCATCCAGCAATAAGCAGCCCTCTGCCTCCACGGGGCTCAAACACCTGGGCCCGGTGTGCGGGCACCTGGCGTACGTGGAGGCAAACCCGCAGACCCCTCTGGCGCGAACCCACCACTGTGAAGATCCCCCTTTTCCTCCATCCGTAAAGGGGTCACGCTTGAGGAGTGGAAGAAAATGGGGAGGCCCCCAGGAGATGGCTTTTCTCCGAGCCGCGGCTGGCTCGTTTCGGGCCTATACGTGGGCCGCGCATGCGCACTCAGGCTCCCAAGCACACACCTCCCTTGGCTCACCTGACCCACCCTTTGGAGGTCACAGCAGTTCCACAGGGTCCCTGGGCACCTGTCCGTGGACACAGGAGCCCTCCCTGCCACCTAGAGGACCACGCTATTTCCCTTGGGGAACACTGCCCAGAAGCACTCCCAGCCTCGCACAGACACTGTACCCAGGATAGACTTGTGGACCAAGGGCCTGGGCGAGGAATTTTCCAGGGAACTCTCTAAAGGCCAGGTGCCCTCTGTGGCCCTGGGAGTGCCCACGCCGTCCCTTAACCCTGCAGGACACTATCATCCAGCAATAAGCAGCCCTCTGCCTCCACGGGGCTCAAACACCTGGGCCCGTTGTGCGAGCACCTGGCGTACGTGCAGGCAAACCCGCAGACGCCTCTGGCCGGAACCCACCACTGCGAAGATCCCCCTTTTCTTCCATCCGTAAAGGGGTCCTCCTTGAGGAGTGGAGGAACATGGGGAGGCCCCCAGGAGATGGCTTTGCTCCGAGCCGCGGCTGGCTCATTTCGGGCCTATAAGCGGGCCGCGCGTGCACACTCAGGCTCCCCACCACAAGTCTCCCTCGGGTCACGGGACCCACCCTTGACGTGTCTCCTGAACCACTGTTGAGGGGTCACATCACCCACCCCTGAGGGGTCACGGGAGCCACCCCGGAGGGGTCACGTGACACACCCCTGAGGGGTCTCATGACCCACTCCAGAGGTATCACGTGACCCACCCCTGAGGGGTCTCGTGACCCACTCCCGAGGGGTCACGTGACCCACCCCTGAGGGGTCTCGTGACCCACTCCCGAGGGGTCACGTGACCCACCCCTGAGGGGTCACGTGACCCACCCTTGAGGGGTCTCGTGACCTACCCTTTTGGGGTCACGTGACCAACCCTTGAGGGGTCTCGTGACCCACCCTTGAGGGGTCCCGTGACCCACCCTTGTGGGGTCTCCTGACCCACCCTTGGGAGGTCACGTGCCCCACCCTTGAGGGGTCACATGACCCACCTTGAGAGGTCACAGCTGTTTTACAGGGTCGCTGCGCACCTGTTCGGGGAAACAGCAGCCCTCCCTGCCACTCAGAGGACCGCACGATTTCCCACAGGCCACACTGCCTAGCAGTACCTTCAGCCCCGCACAGACAGTGTGCTAAGGACAGACTTGGGTACCGGGGGCATGGGCGGGGGATTTCCCATGGAACTCTCTAAGGGCCCGGTGCCCTGTGTGGCCCGGGGAGTGCCCATGCCGTTCCTTGACCCCGCAGGACACTTGCATCCAGCAATAAGCAGCCCTCTGCCTCCACGGGGCTCAAACACCTGGGCCCGGTGTGCGGGCACCTGGCGTACGTGGAGGCAAACCCGCACACCCCCCTGGCGCGAACCCACCACTGCGAAGATCCCCCTTTTCCTCCATCCGTAAAGGGGTCACGCTTGAGGAGTGGAAGAACATGGGGAGGCCCCCAGGAGATGGCTTTTCTCCGAGCCGCGGCTGGCTCGTTTCGGGCCTATACGTGGGTCGCGCATGCGCACTCAGGCTCCCAAGCACACACCTCCCTTGGCTCACCTGACCCACCCTTTAGAGGTCACAGCAGTTCCACAGGGTCCCTGGGCACCTGTCCGTGGACACAGGAGCCCTCCCTGCCACCTAGAGGACCACGCGATTTCCCCTTGGGAACACTGCCCAGAAGCACTCCCAGCCTCGCACAGACACTGTACCCAGGATAGACTTGTGGACCAAGGGCCTGGGCGAGGAATTTTCCAGGGAACTCTCTAAAGGCCAGGTGCCCTCTGTGGCCCTGGGAGTGCCCACGCCGTCCCTTAACCCTGCAGGACACTATCATCCAGCAATAAGCAGCCCTCTGCCTCCACGGGGCTCAAACACCTGGGCCCGTTGTGCGAGCACCTGGCGTACGTGCAGGCAAACCCGCAGACGCCTCTGGCCGGAACCCACCACTGCGAAGATCCCCCTTTTCTTCCATCCGTAAAGGGGTCCTCCTTGAGGAGTGGAGGAACATGGGGAGGCCCCCAGGAGATGGCTTTTCTCCGAGCCGCGGCTGGCTCATTTCGGGCCTATAAGCGGGCCGCGCGTGCGCACTCAGGCTCCCCACCAAAAGCCTCCCTCGGGTCACGGGACCCACCCTTGACGTGTCTCCTGAACCACTGTTGAGGGGTCACATCACCCACCCCTGAGGGGTCACGGGAGCCACCCCGGAGGGGTCACGTGACCCACCCCTGAGGGGTCTCGTGACCCACTCCAGAGGTATCACCTGACCCACCCCTGAGGGGTCTGGTGACCCACTCCCGAGGGGTCACGTGACCCACCCCTGAGGGGTCACGTGACCCACCCCTGAGGGGTCTCGTGACCCACTCCCGAGGGGTCACGTGACCCACCCCTGAGGGGTCACGTGACCCACCCTTGAGGGGTCTCGTGACCTACCCTTTTGGGGTCACGTGACCAACCCTTGAGGGGTCTCGTGACCCACCCTTGAGGGGTCCCGTGACCCACCCTTGTGGGGTTTCCTGACCCACCCTTGGGAGGTCACGTGCCCCACCCTTGAGGGGTCACATGACCCACCTTGAGAGGTCACAGCTGTTTTACAGGGTCCCTGCGCACCTGTTCGGGGAAACAGCAGCCCTCCCTGCCACTCAGAGGACCGCACGATTTCCCACAGGCCACACTGCCTAGCAGTACCTTCAGCCCCGCACAGACAGTGTGCTAAGGACAGACTTGGGTACCGGGGGCATGGGCGGGGGATTTCCCATGGAACTCTCTAAGGGCCCGGTGCCCTGTGTGGCCCGGGGAGTGCCCATGCCGTTCCTTGACCCCGCAGGACACTTGCATCCAGCAATAAGCAGCCCTCTGCCTCCACGGGGCTCAAACACCTGGGCCCGGTGTGCGGGCACCTGGCGTACGTGGAGGCAAACCCGCAGACCCCCCTGGCGCGAACCCACCACTGCGAAGATCCCCCTTTTCCTCCATCCGTAAAGGGGTCACGCTTGAGGAGTGGAAGAACATGGGGAGGCCCCCAGGAGATGGCTTTTCTCCGAGCCGCGGCTGGCTCGTTTCGGGCCTATACGTGGGTCGCGCATGCGCACTCAGGCTCCCAAGCACACACCTCCCTTGGCTCACCTGACCCACCCTTTAGAGGTCACAGCAGTTCCACAGGGTCCCTGGGCACCTGTCCGTGGACACAGGAGCCCTCCCTGCCACCTAGAGGACCACGCGATTTCCCCTTGGGAACACTGTCCAGAAGCACTCCCAGCCTCGCACAGACACTGTACCCAGGATAGACTTGTGGACCAAGGGCCTGGGCGAGGAATTTTCCAGGGAACTCTCTAAAGGCCAGGTGCCCTCTGTGGCCCTGGGAGTGCCCACGCCGTCCCTTAACCCTGCAGGACACTATCATCCAGCAATAAGCAGCCCTCTGCCTCCACGGGGCTCAAACACCTGGGCCCGTTGTGCGAGCACCTGGCGTACGTGCAGGCAAACCCGCAGACGCCTCTGGCCGGAACCCACCACTGCGAAGATCCCCCTTTTCTTCCATCCGTAAAGGGGTCCTCCTTGAGGAGTGGAGGAACATGGGGAGGCCCCCAGGAGATGGCTTTTCTCCGAGCCGCGGCTGGCTCATTTCGGGCCTATAACGGGCCGCGCGTGCGCACTCAGGCTCCCCACCAAAAGCCTCCCTCGGGTCACGGGACCCACCCTTGACGTGTCTCCTGAACCACTGTTGAGGGGTCACATCACCCACCCCTGAGGGGTCACGGGAGCCACCCCGGAGGGGTCACGTGACCCACCCCTGAGGGGTCTCGTGACCCACTCCAGAGGTATCACCTGACCCACCCCTGAGGGGTCTGGTGACCCACTCCCGAGGGGTCACGTGACCCACCCCTGAGGGGTCACGTGACCCACCCCTGAGGGGTCTCGTGACCCACTCCCGAGGGGTCACGTGACCCACCCCTGAGGGGTCACGTGACCCACCCTTGAGGGGTCTCGTGACCTACCCTTTTGGGGTCACGTGACCAACCCTTGAGGGGTCTCGTGACCCACCCTTGAGGGGTCCCGTGACCCACCCTTGTGGGGTTTCCTGACCCACCCTTGGGAGGTCACGTGCCCCACCCTTGAGGGGTCACATGACCCACCTTGAGAGGTCACAGCTGTTTTACAGGGTCCCTGCGCACCTGTTCGGGGAAACAGCAGCCCTCCCTGCCACTCAGAGGACCGCACGATTTCCCACAGGCCACACTGCCTAGCAGTACCTTCAGCCCCGCACAGACAGTGTGCTAAGGACAGACTTGGGTACCGGGGGCATGGGCGGGGGATTTCCCATGGAACTCTCTAAGGGCCCGGTGCCCTGTGTGGCCCGGGGAGTGCCCATGCCGTTCCTTGACCCCGCAGGACACTTGCATCCAGCAATAAGCAGCCCTCTGCCTCCACGGGGCTCAAACACCTGGGCCCGGTGTGCGGGCACCTGGCGTACGTGGAGGCAAACCCGCAGACCCCTCTGGCGCGAACCCACCACTGTGAAGATCCCCCTTTTCCTCCATCCGTAAAGGGGTCACGCTTGAGGAGTGGAAGAAAATGGGGAGGCCCCCAGGAGATGGCTTTTCTCCGAGCCGCGGCTGGCTCGTTTCGGGCCTATACGTGGGCCGCGCATGCGCACTCAGGCTCCCAAGCACACACCTCCCTTGGCTCACCTGACCCACCCTTTGGAGGTCACAGCAGTTCCACAGGGTCCCTGGGCACCTGTCCGTGGACACAGGAGCCCTCCCTGCCACCTAGAGGACCACGCTATTTCCCTTGGGGAACACTGCCCAGAAGCACTCCCAGCCTCGCACAGACACTGTACCCAGGATAGACTTGTGGACCAAGGGCCTGGGCGAGGAATTTTCCAGGGAACTCTCTAAAGGCCAGGTGCCCTCTGTGGCCCTGGGAGTGCCCACGCCGTCCCTTAACCCTGCAGGACACTATCATCCAGCAATAAGCAGCCCTCTGCCTCCACGGGGCTCAAACACCTGGGCCCGTTGTGCGAGCACCTGGCGTACGTGCAGGCAAACCCGCAGACGCCTCTGGCCGGAACCCACCACTGCGAAGATCCCCCTTTTCTTCCATCCGTAAAGGGGTCCTCCTTGAGGAGTGGAGGAACATGGGGAGGCCCCCAGGAGATGGCTTTGCTCCGAGCCGCGGCTGGCTCATTTCGGGCCTATAAGCGGGCCGCGCGTGCACACTCAGGCTCCCCACCACAAGTCTCCCTCGGGTCACGGGACCCACCCTTGACGTGTCTCCTGAACCACTGTTGAGGGGTCACATCACCCACCCCTGAGGGGTCACGGGAGCCACCCTGGAGGGGTCACGTGACACACCCCTGAGGGGTCTCATGACCCACTCCAGAGGTATCACGTGACCCACCCCTGAGGGGTCTCGTGACCCACTCCCGAGGGGTCACGTGACCCACCCCTGAGGGGTCTCGTGACCCACTCCCGAGGGGTCACGTGACCCACCCCTGAGGGGTCACGTGACCCACCCTTGAGGGGTCTCGTGACCTACCCTTTTGGGGTCACGTGACCAACCCTTGAGGGGTCTCGTGACCCACCCTTGAGGGGTCCCGTGACCCACCCTTGTGGGGTCTCCTGACCCACCCTTGGGAGGTCACGTGCCCCACCCTTGAGGGGTCACATGACCCACCTTGAGAGGTCACAGCTGTTTTACAGGGTCCCTGCGCACCTGTTCGGGGAAACAGCAGCCCTCCCTGCCACTCAGAGGACCGCACGATTTCCCACAGGCCACACTGCCTAGCAGTACCTTCAGCCCCGCACAGACAGTGTGCTAAGGACAGACTTGGGTACCGGGGGCATGGGCGGGGGATTTCCCATGGAACTCTCTAAGGGCCCGGTGCCCTGTGTGGCCCGGGGAGTGCCCATGCCGTTCCTTGACCCCGCAGGACACTTGCATCCAGCAATAAGCAGCCCTCTGCCTCCACGGGGCTCAAACACCTGGGCCCGGTGTGCGGGCACCTGGCGTACGTGGAGGCAAACCCGCAGACCCCCCTGGCGCGAACCCACCACTGCGAAGATCCCCCTTTTCCTCCATCCGTAAAGGGGTCACGCTTGAGGAGTGGAAGAACATGGGGAGGCCCCCAGGAGATGGCTTTTCTCCGAGCCGCGGCTGGCTCGTTTCGGGCCTATAAGCGGGCCGCGCATGCGCACTCAGGCTCCCAAGCACACACCTCCCTTGGCTCACCTGACCCACCCTTTAGAGGTCACAGCAGTTCCACAGGGTCCCTGGGCACCTGTCCGTGGACACAGGAGCCCTCCCTGCCACCTAGAGGACCACGCGATTTCCCCTTGGGAACACTGCCCAGAAGCTCTCCCAGCCTCGCACAGACACTGTACCCAGGATAGACTTGTGGACCAAGGGCCTGGGCGAGGAATTTTCCAGGGAACTCTCTAAAGGCCAGGTGCCCTCTGTGGCCCTGGGAGTGCCCACGCCGTCCCTTAACCCTGCAGGACACTATCATCCAGCAATAAGCAGCCCTCTGCCTCCACGGGGCTCAAACACCTGGGCCCGTTGTGCGAGCACCTGGCGTACGTGCAGGCAAACCCGCAGACGCCTCTGGCCGGAACCCACCACTGCGAAGATCCCCCTTTTCTTCCATCCGTAAAGGGGTCCTCCTTGAGGAGTGGAGGAACATGGGGAGGCCCCCAGGAGATGGCTTTTCTCCGAGCCGCGGCTGGCTCATTTCGGGCCTATAAGCGGGCCGCGCGTGCGCACTCAGGCTCCCCACCACAAGCCTCCCTCGGGTCACGGGACCCACCCTTGACGTGTCTCCTGAACCACTGTTGAGGGGTCACATCACCCACCCCTGAGGGGTCACGGGAGCCACCCCGGAGGGGTCACGTGACCCACCCCTGATGGGTCTCGTGACCCACTCCAGAGGTATCACCTGACCCACCCCTGAGGGGTCTGGTGACCCACTCCCGAGGGGTCACGTGACCCACCCCTGAGGGGTCACGTGACCCACCCCTGAGGGGTCTCGTGACCCACTCCCGAGGGGTCACGTGACCCACCCCTGAGGGGTCACGTGACCCACCCTTGAGGGGTCTCGTGACCTACCCTTTTGGGGTCACGTGACCAACCCTTGAGGGGTCTCGTGACCCACCCTTGAGGGGTCCCGTGACCCACCCTTGTGGGGTTTCCTGACCCACCCTTGGGAGGTCACGTGCCCCACCCTTGAGGGGTCACATGACCCACCTTGAGAGGTCACAGCTGTTTTACAGGGTCCCTGCGCACCTGTTCGGGGAAACAGCAGCCCTCCCTGCCACTCAGAGGACCGCACGATTTCCCACAGGCCACACTGCCTAGCAGTACCTTCAGCCCCGCACAGACAGTGTGCTAAGGACAGACTTGGGTACCGGGGGCATGGGCGGGGGATTTCCCATGGAACTCTCTAAGGGCCCGGTGCCCTGTGTGGCCCGGGGAGTGCCCATGCCGTTCCTTGACCCCGCAGGACACTTGCATCCAGCAATAAGCAGCCCTCTGCCTCCACGGGGCTCAAACACCTGGGCCCGGTGTGCGGGCACCTGGCGTACGTGGAGGCAAACCCGCAGACCCCCCAGGCGCGAACCCACCACTGCGAATATCCCCCTTTTCCTCCATCCGTAAAGGGGTCACGCTTGAGGAGTGGAAGAACATGGGGAGGCCCCCAGGAGATGGCTTTTCTCCGAGCCGCGGCTGGCTCGATTCGGGCCTATACGTGGGCCGCGCATGCGCACTCAGGCTCCCAAGCACACACCTCCCTTGGCTCACCTGACCCACCCTTTAGAGGTCACAGCAGTTCCACAGGGTCCCTGGGCACCTGTCCGTGGACACAGGAGCCCTCCCTGCCACCTAGAGGACCACGCGATTTCCCTTTGGGAACACTGCACAGAAGCACTCCCAGCCTCGCACAGACACTGTACCCAGGATAGACTTGTGGACCAAGGGCCTGGGCGAGGAATTTTCCAGGGAACTCTCTAAAGGCCAGGTGCCCTCTGTGGCCCTGGGAGTGCCCACGCCGTCCCTTAACCCTGCAGGACACTATCATCCAGCAATAAGCAGCCCTCTGCCTCCACGGGGCTCAAACACCTGGGCCCGTTGTGCGAGCACCTGGCGTACGTGCAGGCAAACCCGCAGACGCCTCTGGCCGAACCCACCACTGCGAAGATCCCCCTTTTCTTCCATCCGTAAAGGGGTCCTCCTTGAGGAGTGGAGGAACATGGGGAGGCCCCCAGGAGATGGCTTTTCTCCGAGCCGCGGCTGGCTCATTTCGGGCCTATAGCGGGCCGCGCGTGCGCACTCAGGCTCCCCACCAAAAGCCTCCCTCGGGTCACGGGACCCCCCTTGACGTGTCTCCTGAACCACTGTTGAGGGGTCACATCACCCACCCCTGAGGGGTCACGGGAGCCACCCCGGAGGGGTCACGTGACCCACCCCTGAGGGGTCTCGTGACCCACTCCAGAGGTATCACCTGACCCACCCCTGAGGGGTCTGGTGACCCACTCCCGAGGGGTCACGTGACCCACCCCTGAGGGGTCACGTGACCACCCCTGAGGGGGTCTCGTGACCCACTCCCGAGGGGTCACGTGACCCACCCCTGAGGGGTCACGTGACCCACCCTTGAGGGGTCTCGTGACCTACCCTTTTGGGGTCACGTGACCAACCCTTGAGGGGTCTCGTGACCCACCCTTGAGGGGTCCCGTGACCCACCCTTGTGGGGTTTCCTGACCCACCCTTGGGAGGTCACGTGCCCCACCCTTGAGGGGTCACATGACCCACCTTGAGAGGTCACAGCTGTTTTACAGGGTCCCTGCGCACCTGTTCGGGGAAACAGCAGCCCTCCCTGCCACTCAGAGGACCGCACGATTTCCCACAGGCCACACTGCCTAGCAGTACCTTCAGCCCCGCACAGACAGTGTGCTAAGGACAGACTTGGGTACTGGCGGCATGGGCGGGGGATTTCCCATGGAACTCTCTAAGGGCCCGGTGCCCTGTGTGGCCCGGGGAGTGCCCATGCCGTTCCTTGACCCCGCAGGACACTTGCATCCAGCAATAAGCAGCCCTCTGCCTCCACGGGGCTCAAACACCTGGGCCCGGTGTGCGGGCACCTGGCGTACGTGGAGGCAAACCCGCAGACCCCCCTGGCGCGAACCCACCACTGCGAAGATCCCCCTTTTCCTCCATCCGTAAAGGGGTCACGCTTGAGGAGTGAAGAACATGGGGAGGCCCCCAGGAGATGGCTTTTCTCCGAGCCGCGGCTGGCTCATTTCGGGCCTATACGTGGGCCGCGCATGCGCACTCAGGCTCCCAAGCACACACCTCCCTTGGCTCACCTGACCCACCCTTTAGAGGTCACAGCAGTTCCACAGGGTCCCTGGGCACCTGTCCGTGGACACAGGAGCCCTCCCTGCCACCTAGAGGACCACGCGATTTCCCCTGGGGAACACTGCCCAGAAGCACTCCCAGCCTCGCACAGACACTGTACCCAGGATAGACTTGTGGACCAAGGGCCTGGGCGAGGAATTTTCCAGGGAACTCTCTAAAGGCCAGGTGCCCTCTGTGGCCCTGGGAGTGCCCACGCCGTCCCTTAACCCTGCAGGACACTATCATCCAGCAATAAGCAGCCCTCTGCCTCCACGGGGCTCAAACACCTGGGCCCGTTGTGCGAGCACCTGGCGTACGTGCAGGCAAACCCGCAGACGCCTCTGGCCGGAACCCACCACTGCGAAGATCCCCCTTTTCTTCCATCCGTAAAGGGGTCCTCCTTGAGGAGTGGAGGAACATGGGGAGGCCCCCAGGAGATGGCTTTTCTCCGAGCCGCGGCTGGCTCATTTAGGGCCTATAAGCGGGCCGCGCGTGCGCACTCAGGCTCCCCACCACAAGCCTCCCTCGGGTCACGGGACCCACCCTTGACGTGTCTCCTGAACCACTGTTGAGGGGTCACATCACCCACCCCTGAGGGGTCACGGGAGCCACCCCGGAGGGGTCACGTGACCCACCCCTGAGGGGTCTCGTGACCCACTCCAGAGGTATCACGTGACCCACCCCTGAGGGGTCTCGTGACCCACTCCCGAGGGGTCACGTTACCCACCCCTGAGGGGTCTCGTGACCCACTCCCGAGGGGTCACGTGACCCACCCCTGAGGGGTCACGTGACCCACCCTTGAGGGGTCTCGTGACCTACCCTTTTGGGGTCACGTGACCAACCCTTGAGGGGTCTCGTGACCCACCCTTGAGGGGTCCCGTGACCCACCCTTGTGGGGTCTCCTGACCCACCCTTGGGAGGTCACGTGCCCCACCCTTGAGGGGTCACATGACCCACCTTGAGAGGTCACAGCTGTTTTACAGGGTCCCTGCGCACCTGTTCGGGGAAACAGCAGCCCTCCCTGCCACTCAGAGGACCGCACGATTTCCCACAGGCCACACTGCCTAGCAGTACCTTCAGCCCCGCACAGACAGTGTGCTAAGGACAGACTTGGGTACCGGGGGCATGGGCGGGGGATTTCCCATGGAACTCTCTAAGGGCCCGGTGCCCTGTGTGGCCCGGGGAGTGCCCATGCCGTTCCTTGACCCCGCAGGACACTTGCATCCAGCAATAAGCAGCCCTCTGCCTCCACGGGGCTCAAACACCTGGGCCCGGTGTGCGGGCACCTGGCGTACGTGGAGGCAAACCCGCAGACCCCCCTGGCGCGAACCCACCACTGCGAAGATCCCCCTTTTCCTCCATCCGTAAAGGGGTCACGCTTGAGGAGTGGAAGAACATGGGGAGGCCCCCAGGAGATGGCTTTTCTCCGAGCCGCGGCTGGCTCGTTTCGGGCCTATACGTGGGTCGCGCATGCGCACTCAGGCTCCCAAGCACACACCTCCCTTGGCTCACCTGACCCACCCTTTAGAGGTCACAGCAGTTCCACAGGGTCCCTGGGCACCTGTCCGTGGACACAGGAGCCCTCCCTGCCACCTAGAGGACCACGCGATTTCCCCTTGGGAACACTGCCCAGAAGCACTCCCAGCCTCGCACAGACACTGTACCCAGGATAGACTTGTGGACCAAGGGCCTGGGCGAGGAATTTTCCAGGGAACTCTCTAAAGGCCAGGTGCCCTCTGTGGCCCTGGGAGTGCCCACGCCGTCCCTTAACCCTGCAGGACACTATCATCCAGCAATAAGCAGCCCTCTGCCTCCACGGGGCTCAAACACCTGGGCCCGTTGTGCGAGCACCTGGCGTACGTGCAGGCAAACCCGCAGACGCCTCTGGCCGGAACCCACCACTGCGAAGATCCCCCTTTTCTTCCATCCCTAAAGGGGTCCTCCTTGAGGAGTGGAGGAACATGGGGAGGCCCCCAGGAGATGGCTTTTCTCCGAGCCGCGGCTGGCTCATTTGGGGCCTATAAGCGGGCCGCGCGTGCGCACTCAGGCTCCCCACCACAAGCCTCCCTCGGGTCACGGGACCCACCCTTGACGTGTCTCCTGAACCACTGTTGAGGGGTCACATCACCCACCCCTGAGGGGTCACGGGAGCCACCCCGGAGGGGTCACGTGACCCACCCCTGAGGGGTCTCGTGACCCACTCCAGAGGTATCACCTGACCCACCCCTGAGGGGTCTGGTGACCCACTCCCGAGGGGTCACGTGACCCACCCCTGAGGGGTCACGTGACCCACCCCTGAGGGGTCTCGTGACCCACTCCCGAGGGGTCACGTGACCCACCCCTGAGGGGTCACGTGACCCACCCCTGAGGGGTCACGTGACCCACCCTTGAGGGGTCTCGTGACCTACCCTTTTGGGGTCACGTGACCAACCCTTGAGGGGTCTCGTGACCCACCCTTGCGGGGTCCCGTGACCCACCCTTGTGGGGTTTCCTGACCCACCCTTGGGAGGTCACGTGCCCCACCCTTGAGGGGTCACATGACCCACCTTGAGAGGTCACAGCTGTTTTACAGGGTCCCTGCGCACCTGTTCGGGGAAACAGCAGCCCTCCCTGCCACTCAGAGGACCGCACGATTTCCCACAGGCCACACTGCCTAGCAGTACCTTCAGCCCCGCACAGACAGTGTGCTAAGGACAGACTTGGGTACCGGGGGCATGGGCGGGGGATTTCCCATGGAACTCTCTAAGGGCCCGGTGCCCTGTGTGGCCCGGGGAGTGCCCATGCCGTTCCTTGACCCCGCAGGACACTTGCATCCAGCAATAAGCAGCCCTCTGCCTCCACGGGGCTCAAACACCTGGGCCCGGTGTGCGGGCACCTGGCGTACGTGGAGGCAAACCCGCAGACCCCCCAGGCGCGAACCCACCACTGCGAATATCCCCCTTTTCCTCCATCCGTAAAGGGGTCACGCTTGAGGAGTGGAAGAACATGGGGAGGCCCCCAGGAGATGGCTTTTCTCCGAGCCGCGGCTGGCTCGTTTCGGGCCTATACGTGGGTCGCGCATGCCCACTCAGGCTCCCAAGCACACACCTCCCTTGGCTCACCTGACCCACCCTTTAGAGGTCACAGCAGTTCCACAGGGTCCCTGGGCACCTGTCCGTGGACACAGGAGCCCTCCCTGCCACCTAGAGGACCACGCGATTTCCCCTGGGGAACACTGCCCAGAAGCACTCCCAGCCTCGCACAGACACTGTACCCAGGATAGACTTGTGGACCAACGGCCTGGGCGAGGAATTTTCCAGGGAACTCTCTAAAGGCCAGGTGCCCTCTGTGGCCCTGGGAGTGCCCACGCCGTCCCTTAACCCTGCAGGACACTATCATCCAGCAATAAGCAGCCCTCTGCCTCCACGGGGCTCAAACACCTGGGCCCGTTGTGCGAGCACCTGGCGTACGTGCAGGCAAACCCGCAGACGCCTCTGGCCGGAACCCACCACTGCGAAGATCCCCCTTTTCTTCCATCCGTAAAGGGGTCCTCCTTGAGGAGTGGAGGAACATGGGGAGGCCCCCAGGAGATGGCTTTTCTCCGAGCCGCGGCTGGCTCATTTCGGGCCTATAAGCGGGCCGCGCGTGCGCACTCAGGCTCCCCACCAAAAGCCTCCCTCCGGTCACGGGACCCACCCTTGACGTGTCTCCTGAACCACTGTTGAGGGGTCACATCACCCACCCCTGAGGGGTCACGGGAGCCACCCCGGAGGTGTCACGTGACCCACCCCTGAGGGGTCTCGTGACCCACTCCAGAGGTATCACCTGACCCACCCCTGAGGGGTCTGGTGACCCACTCCCGAGGGGTCACGTGACCCACCCCTGAGGGGTCACGTGACCCACCCCTGAGGGGTCTCGTGACCCACTCCCGAGGGGTCACGTGACCCACCCCTGAGGGGTCACGTGACCCACCCTTGAGGGGTCTCGTGACCTACCCTTTTGGGGTCACGTGACCAACCCTTGAGGGGTCTCGTGACCCACCCTTGAGGGGTCCCGTGACCCACCCTTGTGGGGTTTCCTGACCCACCCTTGGGAGGTCACGTGCCCCACCCTTGAGGGGTCACATGACCCACCTTGAGAGGTCACAGCTGTTTTACAGGGTCCCTGCGCACCTGTTCGGGGAAACAGCAGCCCTCCCTGCCACTCAGAGGACCGCACTATTTCCCACAGGCCACACTGCCTAGCAGTACCTTCAGCCCCGCACAGACAGTGTGCTAAGGACAGACTTGGGTACCGGGGGCATGGGCGGGGGATTTCCCATGGAACTCTCTAAGGGCCCGGTGCCCTGTGTGGCCCGGGGAGTGCCCATGCCGTTCCTTGACCCCGCAGGACACTTGCATCCAGCAATAAGCAGCCCTCTGCCTCCACGGGGCTCAAACACCTGGGCCCGGTGTGCGGGCACCTGGCGTACGTGGAGGCAAACCCGCAGACCCCTCTGGCGCGAACCCACCACTGTGAAGATCCCCCTTTTCCTCCATCCGTAAAGGGGTCACGCTTGAGGAGTGGAAGAACATGGGGAGGCCCCCAGGAGATGGCTTTTCTCCGAGCCGCGGCTGGCTCATTTCGGGCCTATACGTGGGCCGCGCATGCGCACTCAGGCTCCCAAGCACACACCTCCCTTGGCTCACCTGACCCACCCTTTGGAGGTCACAGCAGTTCCACAGGGTCCCTGGGCACCTGTCCGTGGACACAGGAGCCCTCCCTGCCACCTAGAGGACCACGCTATTTCCCTTGGGGAACACTGCCCAGAAGCACTCCCAGCCTCGCACAGACACTGTACCCAGGATAGACTTGTGGACCAAGGGCCTGGGCGAGGAATTTTCCAGGGAACTCTCTAAAGGCCAGGTGCCCTCTGTGGCCCTGGGAGTGCCCACGCCGTCCCTTAACCCTGCAGGACACTATCATCCAGCAATAAGCAGCGCTCTGCCTCCACGGGGCTCAAACACCTGGGCCCGTTGTGCGAGCACCTGGCGTACGTGCAGGCAAACCCGCAGACGCCTCTGGCCGGAACCCACCACTGCGAAGATCCCCCTTTTCTTCCATCCGTAAAGGGGTCCTCCTTGAGGAGTGGAGGAACATGGGGAGGCCCCCAGGAGATGGCTTTTCTCCGAGCCGCGGCTGGCTCATTTAGGGCCTATAAGCGGGCCGCGCGTGCGCACTCAGGCTCCCCACCACAAGCCTCCCTCGGGTCACGGGACCCACCCTTGACGTGTCTCCTGAACCACTGTTGAGGGGTCACATCACCCACCCCTGAGGGGTCACGGGAGCCACCCCGGAGGGGTCACGTGACCCACCCCTGAGGGGTCTCATGACCCACTCCAGAGGTATCACGTGACCCACCCCTGAGGGGTCTCGTGACCCACTCCCGAGGGGTCACGTTACCCACCCCTGAGGGGTCTCGTGACCCACTCCCGAGGGGTCACGTGACCCACCCCTGAGGGGTCACGTGACCCACCCTTGAGGGGTCTCGTGACCTACCCTTTTGGGGTCACGTGACCAACCCTTGAGGGGTCTCGTGACCCACCCTTGAGGGGTCCCGTGACCCACCCTTGTGGGGTCTCCTGACCCACCCTTGGGAGGTCACGTGCCCCACCCTTGAGGGGTCACATGACCCACCTTGAGAGGTCACAGCTGTTTTACAGGGTCCCTGCGCACCTGTTCGGGGAAACAGCAGCCCTCCCTGCCACTCAGAGGACCGCACGATTTCCCACAGGCCACACTGCCTAGCAGTACCTTCAGCCCCGCACAGACAGTGTGCTAAGGACAGACTTGGGTACCGGGGGCATGGGCGGGGGATTTCCCATGGAACTCTCTAAGGGCCCGGTGCCCTGTGTGGCCCGGGGAGTGCCCATGCCGTTCCTTGACCCCGCAGGACACTTGCATCCAGCAATAAGCAGCCCTCTGCCTCCACGGGGCTCAAACACCTGGGCCCGGTGTGCGGGCACCTGGCGTACGTGGAGGCAAACCCGCAGACCCCCCAGGCGCGAACCCACCACTGCGAAGATCCCCCTTTTCCTCCATCCGTAAAGGGGTCACGCTTGAGGAGTGGAAGAACATGGGGAGGCCCCCAGGAGATGGCTTTTCTCCGAGCCGCGGCTGGCTCGTTTCGGGCCTATACGTGGGTCGCGCATGCGCACTCAGGCTCCCAAGCACACACCTCCCTTGGCTCACCTGACCCACCCTTTAGAGGTCACAGCAGTTCCACAGGGTCCCTGGGCACCTGTCCGTGGACACAGGAGCCCTCCCTGCCACCTAGAGGACCACGCGATTTCCCCTTGGGAACACTGCCCAGAAGCACTCCCAGCCTCGCAGAGACACTGTACCCAGGATAGACTTGTGGACCAAGGGCCTGGGCGAGGAATTTTCCAGGGAACTCTCTAAAGGCCAGGTGCCCTCTGTGGCCCTGGGAGTGCCCACGCCGTCCCTTAACCCTGCAGGACACTATCATCCAGCAATAAGCAGCCCTCTGCCTCCACGGGGCTCAAACACCTGGGCCCGTTGTGCGAGCACCTGGCGTACGTGCAGGCAAACCCGCAGACGCCTCTGGCCGGAACCCACCACTGCGAAGATCCCCCTTTTCTTCCATCCGTAAAGGGGTCCTCCTTGAGGAGTGGAGGAACATGGGGAGGCCCCCAGGAGATGGCTTTTCTCCGAGCCGCGGCTGGCTCATTTGGGGCCTATAAGCGGGCCGCGCGTGCGCACTCAGGCTCCCCACCACAAGCCTCCCTCGGGTCACGGGACCCACCCTTGACGTGTCTCCTGAACCACTGTTGAGGGGTCACATCACCCACCCCTGAGGGGTCACGGGAGCCACCCCGGAGGGGTCACGTGACCCACCCCTGAGGGGTCTCGTGACCCACTCCAGAGGTATCACCTGACCCACCCCTGAGGGGTCTGGTGACCCACTCCCGAGGGGTCACGTGACCCACCCCTGAGGGGTCACGTGACCCACCCCTGAGGGGTCTCGTGACCCACTCCCGAGGGGTCACGTGACCCACCCCTGAGGGGTCACGTGACCCACCCCTGAGGGGTCACGTGACCCACCCTTGAGGGGTCTCGTGACCTACCCTTTTGGGGTCACGTGACCAACCCTTGAGGGGTCTCGTGACCCACCCTTGCGGGGTCCCGTGACCCACCCTTGTGGGGTTTCCTGACCCACCCTTGGGAGGTCACGTGCCCCACCCTTGAGGGGTCACATGACCCACCTTGAGAGGTCACAGCTGTTTTACAGGGTCCCTGCGCACCTGTTCGGGGAAACAGCAGCCCTCCCTGCCACTCAGAGGACCGCACGATTTCCCACAGGCCACACTGCCTAGCAGTACCTTCAGCCCCGCACAGACAGTGTGCTAAGGACAGACTTGGGTACCGGGGGCATGGGCGGGGGATTTCCCATGGAACTCTCTAAGGGCCCGGTGCCCTGTGTGGCCCGGGGAGTGCCCATGCCGTTCCTTGACCCCGCAGGACACTTGCATCCAGCAATAAGCAGCCCTCTGCCTCCACGGGGCTCAAACACCTGGGCCCGGTGTGCGGGCACCTGGCGTACGTGGAGGCAAACCCGCAGACCCCCCAGGCGCGAACCCACCACTGCGAATATCCCCCTTTTCCTCCATCCGTAAAGGGGTCACGCTTGAGGAGTGGAAGAACATGGGGAGGCCCCCAGGAGATGGCTTTTCTCCGAGCCGCGGCTGGCTCGTTTCGGGCCTATACGTGGGTCGCGCATGCCCACTCAGGCTCCCAAGCACACACCTCCCTTGGCTCACCTGACCCACCCTTTAGAGGTCACAGCAGTTCCACAGGGTCCCTGGGCACCTGTCCGTGGACACAGGAGCCCTCCCTGCCACCTAGAGGACCACGCGATTTCCCCTGGGGAACACTGCCCAGAAGCACTCCCAGCCTCGCACAGACACTGTACCCAGGATAGACTTGTGGACCAAGGGCCTGGGCGAGGAATTTTCCAGGGAACTCTCTAAAGGCCAGGTGCCCTCTGTGGCCCTGGGAGTGCCCACGCCGTCCCTTAACCCTGCAGGACACTATCATCCAGCAATAAGCAGCCCTCTGCCTCCACGGGGCTCAAACACCTGGGCCCGTTGTGCGAGCACCTGGCGTACGTGCAGGCAAACCCGCAGACGCCTCTGGCCGGAACCCACCACTGCGAAGATCCCCCTTTTCTTCCATCCGTAAAGGGGTCCTCCTTGAGGAGTGGAGGAACATGGGGAGGCCCCCAGGAGATGGCTTTTCTCCGAGCCGCGGCTGGCTCATTTCGGGCCTATAAGCGGGCCGCGCGTGCGCACTCAGGCTCCCCACCACAAGTCTCCCTCGGGTCACGGGACCCACCCTTGACGTGTCTCCTGAACCACTGTTGAGGGGTCACATCACCCACCCCTGAGGGGTCACGGGAGCCACCCCGGAGGGGTCACGTGACCCACCCCTGAGGGGTCTCATGACCCACTCCAGAGGTATCACGTGACCCACCCCTGAGGGGTCTCGTGACCCACTCCCGAGGGGTCACGTGACCCACCCCTGAGGGGTCACGTGACCCACCCTTGAGGGGTCTCGTGACCTACCCTTTTGGGGTCACGTGACCAACCCTTGAGGGGTCTCGTGACCCACCCTTGAGGGGTCCCGTGACCCACCCTTGTGGGGTTTCCTGACCCACCCTTGGGAGGTCACGTGCCCCACCCTTGAGGGGTCACATGACCCACCTTGAGAGGTCACAGCTGTTTTACAGGGTCCCTGCGCACCTGTTCGGGGAAACAGCAGCCCTCCCTGCCACTCAGAGGACCGCACGATTTCCCACAGGCCACACTGCCTAGCAGTACCTTCAGCCCCGCACAGACAGTGTGCTAAGGACAGACTTGGGTACCGGGGGCATGGGCGGGGGATTTCCCATGGAACTCTCTAAGGGCCCGGTGCCCTGTGTGGCCCGGGGAGTGCCCATGCCGTTCCTTGACCCCGCAGGACACTTGCATCCAGCAATAAGCAGCCCTCTGCCTCCACGGGGCTCAAACACCTGGGCCCGGTGTGCGGGCACCTGGCGTACGTGGAGGCAAACCCGCAGACCCCCCAGGCGCGAACCCACCACTGCGAATATCCCCCTTTTCCTCCATCCGTAAAGGGGTCACGCTTGAGGAGTGGAAGAACATGGGGAGGCCCCCAGGAGATGGCTTTTCTCCGAGCCGCGGCTGGCTCGTTTCGGGCCTATACGTGGGTCGCGCATGCCCACTCAGGCTCCCAAGCACACACCTCCCTTGGCTCACCTGACCCACCCTTTAGAGGTCACAGCAGTTCCACAGGGTCCCTGGGCACCTGTCCGTGGACACAGGAGCCCTCCCTGCCACCTAGAGGACCACGCGATTTCCCCTTGGGAACACTGCACAGAAGCACTCCCAGCCTCGCACAGACACTGTACCCAGGATAGACTTGTGGACCAAGGGCCTGGGCGAGGAATTTTCCAGGGAACTCTCTAAAGGCCAGGTGCCCTCTGTGGCCCTGGGAGTGCCCACGCCGTCCCTTAACCCTGCAGGACACTATCATCCAGCAATAAGCAGCCCTCTGCCTCCACGGGGCTCAAACACCTGGGCCCGTTGTGCGAGCACCTGGCGTACGTGCAGGCAAACCCGCAGACGCCTCTGGCCGGAACCCACCACTGCGAAGATCCCCCTTTTCTTCCATCCGTAAAGGGGTCCTCCTTGAGGAGTGGAGGAACATGGGGAGGCCCCCAGGAGATGGCTTTTCTCCGAGCCGCGGCTGGCTCATTTCGGGCCTATAAGCGGGCCGCGCGTGCGCACTCAGGCTCCCCACCAAAAGCCTCCCTCGGGTCACGGGACCCACCCTTGACGTGTCTCCTGAACCACTGTTGAGGGGTCACATCACCCACCCCTGAGGGGTCACGGGAGCCACCCCGGAGGGGTCACGTGACCCACCCCTGAGGGGTCTCGTGACCCACTCCAGAGGTATTACCTGACCCACCCCTGAGGGGTCTGGTGACCCACTCCCGAGGGGTCACGTGACCCACCCCTGAGGGGTCACGTGACCCACCCCTGAGGGGTCTCGTGACCCACTCCCGAGGGGTCACGTGACCCACCCCTGAGGGGTCACGTGACCCACCCTTGAGGGGTCTCGTGACCTACCCTTTTGGGGTCACGTGACCAACCCTTGAGGGGTCTCGTGACCCACCCTTGAGGGGTCCCGTGACCCACCCTTGTGGGGTTTCCTGACCCACCCTTGGGAGGTCACGTGCCCCACCCTTGAGGGGTCACATGACCCACCTTGAGAGGTCACAGCTGTTTTACAGGGTCCCTGCGCACCTGTTCGGGGAAACAGCAGCCCTCCCTGCCACTCAGAGGACAGCACGATTTCCCACAGGCCACACTGCCTAGCAGTACCTTCAGCCCCGCACAGACAGTGTGCTAAGGACAGACTTGGGTACTGGGGGCATGGGCGGGGGATTTCCCATGGAACTCTCTAAGGGCCCGGTGCCCTGTGTGGCCCGGGGAGTGCCCATGCCGTTCCTTGACCCCGCAGGACACTTGCATCCAGCAATAAGCAGCCCTCTGCCTCCACGGGGCTCAAACACCTGGGCCCGGTGTGCGGGCACCTGGCGTACGTGGAGGCAAACCCGCAGACCCCTCTGGCGCGAACCCACCACTGTGAAGATCCCCCTTTTCCTCCATCCGTAAAGGGGTCACGCTTGAGGAGTGGAAGAACATGGGGAGGCCCCCAGGAGATGGCTTTTCTCCGAGCCGTGGCTGGCTCGTTTCGGGCCTATACGTGGGCCGCGCATGCGCACTCAGGCTCCCAAGCACACACCTCCCTTGGCTCACCTGACCCACCCTTTGGAGGTCACAGCAGTTCCACAGGGTCCCTGGGCACCTGTCCGTGGACACAGGAGCCCTCCCTGCCACCTAGAGGACCACGCTATTTCCCTTGGGGAACACTGCCCAGAAGCACTCCCAGCCTCGCACAGACACTGTACCCAGGATAGACTTGTGGACCAAGGGCCTGGGCGAGGAATTTTCCAGGGAACTCTCTAAAGGCCAGGTGCCCTCTGTGGCCCTGGGAGTGCCCACGCCGTCCCTTAACCCTGCAGGACACTATCATCCAGCAATAAGCAGCCCTCTGCCTCCACGGGGCTCAAACACCTGGGCCCGTTGTGCGAGCACCTGGCGTACGTGCAGGCAAACCCGCAGACGCCTCTGGCCGGAACCCACCACTGCGAAGATCCCCCTTTTCTTCCATCCGTAAAGGGGTCCTCCTTGAGGAGTGGAGGAACATGGGGAGGCCCTCAGGAGATGGCTTTTCTCCGAGCCGCGGCTGGCTCATTTCGGGCCTATAAGCGGGCCGCGCGTGCGCACTCAGGCTCCCCACCACAAGCCTCCCTCGGGTCACGGGACCCACCCTTGACGTGTCTCCTGAACCACTGTTGAGGGGTCACGTCACCCACCCCTGAGGTGTCACGGGAGCCACCCCTGAGGGGTCACGTGACCCACCCCTGAGGGGTCTCGTGACCCACCCCCGAGGGGTCACGTGACCCACCCCTGAGGGGTCTCGTGACCCACCCCCGAGGGGTCACGTGACCCACCCCTGAGGGGTCTCGTGACCCACTCCCGAGGGGTCACGTGACCCACACCCGAGGGGTCACGTGACCCACCCCTGAGGGGTCACGTGACCCACCCTTGAGGGGTCCCGTGACCCACCCTTGTGGGGTCTCCTGACCCACCCTTGGGAGGTCACGTGCCCCACCCTTGAGGGGTCACATGACCCACCTTGAGAGGTCACAGCTGTTTTACAGGGTCCCTGCGCACCTGTTCGGGGAAACAGCAGCCCTCCCTGCCACCCAGAGGACCGCACGATTTCCCACAGGCCACACTGCCTAGCAGTACCTTCAGCCCCGCACAGACAGTGTGCTAAGGACAGACTTGGGTACCGGGGGCATGGGCGGGGGATTTCCCATGGAACTCTCTAAGGGCCCGGTGCCCTGTGTGGCCCGGGGAGTGCCCATGCCGTTCCTTGACCCCGCAGGACACTTGCATCCAGCAATAAGCAGCCCTCTGCCTCCACGGGGCTCAAACACCTGGGCCCGGTGTGCGGGCACCTGGCGTACGTGGAGGCAAACCCGCAGACCCCCCTGGCGCGAACCCACCACTGCGAAGATCCCCCTTTTCCTCCATCCGTAAAGGGGTCACGCTTGAGGAGTGGAAGAACATGGGGAGGCCCCCAGGAGATGGCTTTTCTCCGAGCCGCGGCTGGCTCGTTTCGGGCCTATACGTGGGTCGCGCATGCCCACTCAGGCTCCCAAGCACACACCTCCCTTGGCTCACCTGACCCACCCTTTAGAGGTCACAGCAGTTCCACAGGGTCCCTGGGCACCTGTCCGTGGACACAGGAGCCCTCCCTGCCAGCTAGAGGACCACGCGATTTCCCCTGGGGAACACTGCCCAGAAGCACTCCCAGCCTTGCACAGACACTGTACCCAGGATAGACTTGTGGACCAAGGGCCTGGGCGAGGAATTTTCCAGGGAACTCTCTAAAGGCCAGGTGCCCTCTGTGGCCCTGGGAGTGCCCACGCCGTCCCTTAACCCTGCAGGACACTATCATCCAGCAATAAGCAGCCCTCTGCCTCCACGGGGCTCAAACACCTGGGCCCGTTGTGCGAGCACCTGGCGTACGTGCAGACAAACCCGCAGACGCCTCTGGCCGGAACCCACCACTGCGAAGATCCCCCTTTTCTTCCATCCGTAAAGGGGTCCTCCTTGAGGAGTGGAGGAACATGGGGAGGCCCCCAGGAGATGGCTTTTCTCCGAGCCGCGGCTGGCTCATTTCGGGCCTATAAGTGGGCCGCGCGTGCGCACTCAGGCTCCCCACCACAAGCCTCCCTCGGGTCACGGGACCCACCCTTGACGTGTCTCCTGAACCACAGTTGAGGGGTCACATCACCCACCCCTGAGGGGTCACGGGAGCCACCCCGGAGGGGTCACGTGACCCACCCCTGAGGGGTCTCGTGACCCACTCCAGAGGTATCACGTGACCCACCCCTGAGGGGTCTCGTGACCCACTCCCGAGGGGTCACGTGACCCACCCCTGAGGGGTCTCGTGACCCACTCCCGAGGGGTCACGTGACCCACCCCTGAGGGGTCACGTGACCCACCCCTGAGGGGTCTCGTGACCCACTCCCGAGGGGTCACGTGACCCACCCCTGAGGGGTCACGTGACCCACCCTTGAGGGGTCTCGTGACCTACCCTTTTGGGGTCACGTGACCAACCCTTGAGGGGTCTCGTGACCCACCCTTGAGGGGTCCCGTGACCCACCCTTGTGGGGTTTCCTGACCCACCCTTGGGAGGTCACGTGCCCCACCCTTGAGGGGTCACATGACCCACCTTGAGAGGTCACAGCTGTTTTACAGGGTCCCTGCGCACCTGTTCGGGGAAACAGCAGCCCTCCCTGCCACTCAGAGGACCGCACGATTTCCCACAGGCCACACTGCCTAGCAGTACCTTCAGCCCCGCACAGACAGTGTGCTAAGGACAGACTTGGGTACTGGGGGCATGGGCGGGGGATTTCCCATGGAACTCTCTAAGGGCCCGGTGCCCTGTGTGGCCCGGGGAGTGCCCATGCCGTTCCTTGACCCCGCAGGACACTTGCATCCAGCAATAAGCAGCCCTCTGCCTCCACGGGGCTCAAACACCTGGGCCCGGTGTGCGGGCACCTGGCGTACGTGGAGGCAAACCCGCAGACCCCTCTGGCGCGAACCCACCACTGTGAAGATCCCCCTTTTCCTCCATCCGTAAAGGGGTCACGCTTGAGGAGTGGAAGAACATGGGGAGGCCCCCAGGAGATGGCTTTTCTCCGAGCCGCGGCTGGCTCGTTTCGGGCCTATACGTGGGCCGCGCATGCGCACTCAGGCTCCCAAGCACACACCTCCCTTGGCTCACCTGACCCACCCTTTGGAGGTCACAGCAGTTCCACAGGGTCCCTGGGCACCTGTCCGTGGACACAGGAGCCCTCCCTGCCACCTAGAGGACCACGCGATTTCCCCTGGGGAACACTGCCCAGAAGCACTCCCAGCCTCGCACAGACACTGTACCCAGGATAGACTTGTGGACCAAGGGCCTGGGCGAGGAATTTTCCAGGGAACTCTCTAAAGGCCAGGTGCCCTCTGTGGCCCTGGGAGTGCCCACGCCGTCCCTTAACCCTGCAGGACACTATCATCCAGCAATAAGCAGCCCTCTGCCTCCACGGGGCTCAAACACCTGGGCCCGTTGTGCGAGCACCTGGCGTACGTGCAGGCAAACCCGCAGACGCCTCTGGCCGGAACCCACCACTGCGAAGATCCCCCTTTTCTTCCATCCGTAAAGGGGTCCTCCTTGAGGAGTGGAGGAACATGGGGAGGCCCTCAGGAGATGGCTTTTCTCCGAGCCGCGGCTGGCTCATTTCGGGCCTATAAGCGGGCCGCGCGTGCGCACTCAGGCTCCCCACCACAAGCCTCCCTCGGGTCACGGGACCCACCCTTGACGTGTCTCCTGAACCACTGTTGAGGGGTCACGTCACCCACCCCTGAGGTGTCACGGGAGCCACCCCTGAGGGGTCACGTGACCCACCCCTGAGGGGTCTCGTGACCCACCCCCGAGGGGTCACGTGACCCACCCCTGAGGGGTCTCGTGACCCACTCCCGAGGGGTCACGTGACCCACCCCTGAGGGGTCTCGTGACCCACTCCCGAGGGGTCACGTGACCCACACCCGAGGGGTCACGTGACCCACCCCTGAGGGGTCACGTGACCCACCCTTGAGGGGTCCCGTGACCCACCCTTGTGGGGTCTCCTGACCCACCCTTGGGAGGTCACGTGCCCCACCCTTGAGGGGTCACATGACCCACCTTGAGAGGTCACAGCTGTTTTACAGGGTCCCTGCGCACCTGTTCGGGGAAACAGCAGCCCTCCCTGCCACCCAGAGGACCGCACGATTTCCCACAGGCCACACTGCCTAGCAGTACCTTCAGCCCCGCACAGACAGTGTGCTAAGGACAGACTTGGGTACCGGGGGCATGGGCGGGGGATTTCCCATGGAACTCTCTAAGGGCCCGGTGCCCTGTGTGGCCCGGGGAGTGCCCATGCCGTTCCTTGAACCCGCAGGACACTTGCATCCAGCAATAAGCAGCCCTCTGCCTCCACGGGGCTCAAACACCTGGGCCCGGTGTGCGGGCACCTGGCGTACGTGGAGGCAAACCCGCAGACCCCCCTGGCGCGAACCCACCACTGCGAAGATCCCCCTTTTCCTCCATCCGTAAAGGGGTCACGCTTGAGGAGTGGAAGAACATGGGGAGGCCCCCAGGAGATGGCTTTTCTCCGAGCCGCGGCTGGCTCGTTTCGGGCCTATAAGCGGGCCGCGCATGCGCACTCAGGCTCCCAAGCACACACCTCCCTTGGCTCACCTGACCCACCCTTTAGAGGTCACAGCAGTTCCACAGGGTCCCTGGGCACCTGTCCGTGGACACAGGAGCCCTCCCTGCCACCTAGAGGACCACGCGATTTCCCCTGGGGAACACTGCCCAGAAGCACTCCCAGCCTTGCACAGACACTGTACCCAGGATAGACTTGTGGACCAAGGGCCTGGGCGAGGAATTTTCCAGGGAACTCTCTAAAGGCCAGGTGCCCTCTGTGGCCCTGGGAGTGCCCACGCCGTCCCTTAACCCTGCAGGACACTATCATCCAGCAATAAGCAGCCCTCTGCCTCCACGGGGCTCAAACACCTGGGCCCGTTGTGCGAGCACCTGGCGTACGTGCAGACAAACCCGCAGACGCCTCTGGCCGGAACCCACCACTGCGAAGATCCCCCTTTTCTTCCATCCGTAAAGGGGTCCTCCTTGAGGAGTGGAGGAACATGGGGATGCCCCCAGGAGATGGCTTTTCTCCGAGCCGCGGCTGGCTCATTTCGGGCCTATAAGTGGGCCGCGCGTGCGCACTCAGGCTCCCCACCACAAGCCTCCCTCGGGTCACGGGACCCACCCTTGACGTGTCTCCTGAACCACAGTTGAGGGGTCACATCACCCACCCCTGAGGGGTCACGGGAGCCACCCCGGAGGGGTCACGTGACCCACCCCTGAGGGGTCTCGTGACCCACTCCAGAGGTATCACGTGACCCACCCCTGAGGGGTCTCGTGACCCACTCCCGAGGGGTCACGTGACCCACCCCTGAGGGGTCTCGTGACCCACTCCCGAGGGGTCACGTGACCCACCCCTGAGGGGTCTCGTGACCCACTCCCGAGGGGTCACGTGACCCACCCCTGAGGGGTCACGTAACCCACCCTTGAGGGGTCTCGTGACCTACCCTTTTGGGGTCACGTGACCAACCCTTGAGGGGTCTCGTGACCCACCCTTGAGGGGTCCTGTGACCCACCCTTGTGGGGTCTCCTGACCCACCCTTGGGAGGTCACGTGCCCCACCCTTGAGGGGTCACATGACCCACCTTGAGAGGTCACAGCTGTATTACAGGGTCCCTGCGCACCTGTTCGGGGAAACAGCAGCCCTCCCTGCCACTCAGAGGACCGCACGATTTCCCACAGGCCACACTGCCTAGCAGTACCTTCAGCCCCGCACAGACAGTGTGCTAAGGACAGACTTGGGTACCGGGGGCATGGGCGGGGGATTTCCCATGGAACTCTCTAAGGGCCCGGTGCCCTGTGTGGCCCGGGGAGTGCCCATGCCGTTCCTTGACCCCGCAGGACACTTGCATCCAGCAATAAGCAGCCCTCTGCCTCCACTGGGCTCAAACACCTGGGCCCGGTGTGCGGGCACCTGGCGTACGTGGAGGCAAACCCGCAGACCCCCTGGCGCGAACCCACCACTGCGAAGATCCCCCTTTTCCTCCATCCGTAAAGGGGTCACGCTTGAGGAGTGGAAGAACATGGGGAGGCCCCCAGGAGATGGCTTTTCTCCGAGCCGCGGCTGGCTCATTTCGGGCCTATACGTGGGCCGCGCATGCGCACTCAGGCTCCCAAGCACACACCTCCCTTGGCTCACCTGACCCACCCTTTAGAGGTCACAGCAGTTCCACAGGGTCCCTGGGCACCTGTCCGTGGACACAGGAGCCCTCCCTGCCACCTAGAGGACCACGCGATTTCCCCTGGGGAACACTGCCCAGAAGCACTCCCAGCCTCGCACAGACACTGTACCCAGGATAGACTTGTGGACCAAGGGCCTTGGCGAGGAATTTTCCAGGGAACTCTCTAAAGGCCAGGTGCCCTCTGTGGCCCTGGGAGTGCCCACGCCGTCCCTTAACTCTGCAGGACACTATCATCCAGCAATAAGCAGCCCTCTGCCTCCACGGGGCTCAAACACCTGGGCCCGTTGTGCGAGCACCTGGCGTACGTGCAGGCAAACCCGCAGACGCCTCTGGCCGGAACCCACCACTGCGAAGATCCCCCTTTTCTTCCATCCGTAAAGGGGTCCTCCTTGAGGAGTGGAGGAACATGGGGAGGCCCCCAGGAGATGGCTTTTCTCCGAGCCGCGGCTGGCTCATTTCGGGCCTATAAGCGGGCCGCGCGTGCGCACTCAGGCTCCCCACCACAAGCCTCCCTCGGGTCACGGGACCCACCCTTGACGTGTCTCCTGAACCACTGTTGAGGGGTCACATCACCCACCCCTGAGGGGTCACGGGAGCCACCCCGGAGGGGTCACGTGACCCACCCCTGAGGGGTCTCATGACCCACTCCAGAGGTATCACGTGACCCACCCCTGAGGGGTCTCGTGACCCACTCCCGAGGGGTCACGTGACCCACCCCTGAGGGGTCTCGTGACCCACTCCCGAGGGGTCACGTGACCCACCCTTGTGGGGTCTCCTGACCCACCGTTGGGAGGTCACGTGCCCCACCCTTGAGGGGTCACATGACCCACCTTGAGAGGTCACAGCTGTTTTACAGGGTCCCTGCGCACCTGTTCGGGGAAACAGCAGCCCTCCCTGCCACTCAGAGGACCGCACGATTTCCCACAGGCCACACTGCCTAGCAGTACCTTCAGCCCCGCACAGACAGTGTGCTAAGGACAGACTTGGGTACCGGGGGCATGGGCGGGGGATTTCCCATGGAACTCTCTAAGGGCCCGGTGCCCTGTGTGGCCCGGGGAGTGCCCATGCCGTTCCTTGACCCCGCAGGACACTTGCATCCAGCAATAAGCAGCCCTCTGCCTCCACGGGGCTCAAACACCTGGGCCCGGTGTGCGGGCACCTGGCGTACGTGGAGGCAAACCCGCAGACCCCCCTGGCGCGAACCCACCACTGCGAAGATCCCCCTTTTCCTCCATCCGTAAAGGGGTCACGCTTGAGGAGTGGAAGAACATGGGGAGGCCCCCAGGAGATGGCTTTTCTCCGAGCCGCGGCTGGCTCGTTTCGGTCCTATACGTGGGTCGCGCATGCGCACTCAGGCTCCCAAGCACACACCTCCCTTGGCTCACCTGACCCACCCTTTAGAGGTCACAGCAGTTCCACAGGGTCCCTGGGCACCTGTCCGTGGACACAGGAGCCCTCCCTGCCACCTAGAGGACCACGCGATTTCCCCTTGGGAACACTGCCCAGAAGCACTCCCAGCCTCGCACAGACACTGTACCCAGGATAGACTTGTGGACCAAGGGCCTGGGCGAGGAATTTTCCAGGGAACTCTCTAAAGGCCAGGTGCCCTCTGTGGCTCTGGGAGTGCCCACGCCGTCCCTTAACCCTGCAGGACACTATCATCCAGCAATAAGCAGCCCTCTGCCTCCACGGGGCTCAAACACCTGGGCCCGTTGTGCGAGCACCTGGCGTACGTGCAGGCAAACCCGCAGACGCCTCTGGCCGGAACCCACCACTGCGAAGATCCCCCTTTTCTTCCATCCGTAAAGGGGTCCTCCTTGAGGAGTGGAGGAATTTGGGGAGGCCCCCAGGAGATGGCTTTTCTCCGAGCCGCGGCTGGCTCATTTCGGGCCTATAAGCGGGCCGCGCGTGCGCACTCAGGCTCCCCACCACAAGCCTCCCTCGGGTCACGGGACCCACCCTTGACGTGTCTCCTGAACCACAGTTGAGGGGTCACATCACCCACCCCTGAGGGGTCACGGGAGCCACCCCGGAGGGGTCACGTGACCCACCCCTGAGGGGTCTCGTGACCCACTCCAGAGGTATCACGTGACCCACCCCTGAGGGGTCTCGTGACCCACTCCCGAGGGGTCACGTGACCCACCCCTGAGGGGTCTCGTGACCCACTCCCGAGGGGTCACGTGACCCACCCCTGAGGGGTCTCGTGACCCACTCCCGAGGGGTCACGTGACCCACCCCTGAGGGGTCACGTAACCCACCCTTGAGGGGTCTCGTGACCTACCCTTTTGGGGTCACGTGACCAACCCTTGAGGGGTCTCGTGACCCACCCTTGAGGGGTCCTGTGACCCACCCTTGTGGGGTCTCCTGACCCACCCTTGGGAGGTCACGTGCCCCACCCTTGAGGGGTCACATGACCCACCTTGAGAGGTCACAGCTGTTTTACAGGGTCCCTGCGCACCTGTTCGGGGAAACAGCAGCCCTCCCTGCCACTCAGAGGACCGCACGATTTCCCACAGGCCACACTGCCTAGCAGTACCTTCAGCCCCGCACAGACAGTGTGCTAAGGACAGACTTGGGTACTGGGGGCATGGGCGGGGGATTTCCCATGGAACTCTCTAAGGGCCCGGTGCCCTGTGTGGCCCGGGGAGTGCCCATGCCGTTCCTTGACCCCGCAGGACACTTGCATCCAGCAATAAGGAGCCCTCTGCCTCCACTGGGCTCAAACACCTGGGCCCGGTGTGCGGGCACCTGGCGTACGTGGAGGCAAACCCGCAGACCTCCTGGCGCGAACCCACCACTGCGAAGATCCCCCTTTTCCTCCATCCGTAAAGGGGTCACGCTTGAGGAGTGGAAGAACATGGGGAGGCCCCCAGGAGATGGCTTTTCTCCGAGCCGCGGCTGGCTCATTTCGGGCCTATACGTGGGCCGCGCATGCGCACTCAGGCTCCCAAGCACACACCTCCCTTGGCTCACCTGACCCACCCTTTAGAGGTCACAGCAGTTCCACAGGGTCCCTGGGCACCTGTCCGTGGACACAGGAGCCCTCCCTGCCACCTAGAGGACCACGCGATTTCCCCTGGGGAACACTGCCCAGAAGCACTCCCAGCCTCGCACAGACACTGTACCCAGGATAGACTTGTGGACCAAGGGCCTGGGCGAGGAATTTTCCAGGGAACTCTCTAAAGGCCAGGTGCCCTCTGTGGCCCTGGGAGTGCCCACGCCGTCCCTTAACCCTGCAGGACACTATCATCCAGCAATAAGCAGCCCTCTGCCTCCACGGGGCTCAAACACCTGGGCCCGTTGTGCGAGCACCTGGCGTACGTGCAGGCAAACCCGCAGACGCCTCTGGCCGGAACCCACCACTGCGAAGATCCCCCTTTTCTTCCATCCGTAAAGGGGTCCTCCTTGAGGAGTGGAGGAACATGGGGAGGCCCCCAGGAGATGGCTTTTCTCCGAGCCGCGGCTGGCTCATTTCGGGCCTATAAGCGGGCCGCGCGTGCGCACTCAGGCTCCCCACCACAAGCCTCCCTCGGGTCACGGGACCCACCCTTGACGTGTCTCCTGAACCACTGTTGAGGGGTCACATCACCCACCCCTGAGGGGTCACGGGAGCCACCCCGGAGGGGTCACGTGACCCACCCCTGAGGGGTCTCATGACCCACTCCAGAGGTATCACGTGACCCACCCCTGAGGGGTCTCGTGACCCACTCCCGAGGGGTCACGTGACCCACCCCTGAGGGGTCTCGTGACCCACTCCCGAGGGGTCACGTGACCCACCCCTGAGGGGTCACGTGACCCACCGTTGAGGGGTCTCGTGACCTACCCTTTTGGGGTCACGTGACCAACCCTTGAGGGGTCTCGTGACCCACCCTTGAGGGGTCCCGTGACCCACCCTTGTGGGGTCTCCTGACCCACCCTTGGGAGGTCACGTGCCCCACCCTTGAGGGGTCACATGACCCACCTTGAGAGGTCACAGGGAAACAGCAGCCCTCCCTGCCACTCAGAGGACCGCACGATTTCCCACAGGCCACACTGCCTAGCAGTACCTTCAGCCCCGCACAGACAGTGTGCTAAGGACAGACTTGGGTACCGGGGGCATGGGCGGGGGATTTCCCATGGAACTCTCTAAGGGCCCGGTGCCCTGTGTGGCCCGGGGAGTGCCCATGCCGTTCCTTGACCCCGCAGGACACTTGCATCCAGCAATAAGCAGCCCTCTGCCTCCACGGGGCTCAAACACCTGGGCCCGGTGTGCGGGCACCTGGCGTACGTGGAGGCAAACCCGCAGACCCCCCTGGCGCGAACCCACCACTGCGAAGATCCCCCTTTTCCTCCATCCGTAAAGGGGTCACGCTTGAGGAGTGGAAGAACATGGGGAGGCCCCCAGGAGATGGCTTTTCTCCGAGCCGCGGCTGGCTCGTTTCGGGCCTATACGTGGGTCGCGCATGCGCACTCAGGCTCCCAAGCACACACCTCCCTTGGCTCACCTGACCCACCCTTTAGAGGTCACAGCAGTTCCACAGGGTCCCTGGGCACCTGTCCGTGGACACAGGAGCCCTCCCTGCCACCTAGAGGACCACGCGATTTCCCCTTGGGAACACTGCCCAGAAGCACTCCCAGCCTCGCACAGACACTGTACCCAGGATAGACTTGTGGACCAAGGGCCTGGGCGAGGAATTTTCCAGGGAACTCTCTAAAGGCCAGGTGCCCTCTGTGGCCCTGGGAGTGCCCACGCCGTCCCTTAACCCTGCAGGACACTATCATCCAGCAATAAGCAGCCCTCTGCCTCCACGGGGCTCAAACACCTGGGCCCGTTGTGCGAGCACCTGGCGTACGTGCAGGCAAACCCGCAGACGCCTCTGGCCGGAACCCACCACTGCGAAGATCCCCCTTTTCTTCCATCCGTAAAGGGGTCCTCCTTGAGGAGTGGAGGAACATGGGGAGGCCCCCAGGAGATGGCTTTTCTCCGAGCCGCGGCTGGCTCATTTCGGGCCTATAAGCGGGCCGCGCGTGCGCACTCAGGCTCCCCACCACAAGCCTCCCTCGGGTCACGGGACCCACCCTTGACGTGTCTCCTGAACCACAGTTGAGGGGTCACATCACCCACCCCTGAGGGGTCACGGGAGCCACCCCGGAGGTGTCACGTGACCCACCCCTGAGGGGTCTCGTGACCCACTCCAGAGGTATCACGTGACCCACCCCTGAGGGGTCTCGTGACCCACTCCCGAGGGGTCACGTGACCCACCCCTGAGGGGTCTCGTGACCCACTCCCGAGGGGTCACGTGACCCACCCCTGAGGGGTCTCGTGACCCACTCCCGAGGGGTCACGTGACCCACCCCTGAGGGGTCACGTAACCCACCCTAGAGGGGTCTCGTGACCTACCCTTTTGGGGTCACGTGACCAACCCTTGAGGGGTCTCGTGACCCACCCTTGAGGGGTCCTGTGACCCACCCTTGTGGGGTCTCCTGACCCACCCTTGGGAGGTCACGTGCCCCACCCTTGAGGGGTCACATGACCCACCTTGAGAGGTCACAGCTGTTTTACAGGGTCCCTGCGCACCTTTTCGGGGAAACAGCAGCCCTCCCTGCCACTCAGAGGACCGCACGATTTCCCACAGGCCACACTGCCTAGCAGTACCTTCAGCCCCGCACAGACAGTGTGCTAAGGACAGACTTGGGTACCGGGGGCATGGGCGGGGGATTTCCCATGGAACTCTCTAAGGGCCCGGTGCCCTGTGTGGCCCGGGGAGTGCCCATGCCGTTCCTTGACCCCGCAGGACACTTGCATCCAGCAATAAGCAGCCCTCTGCCTCCACTGGGCTCAAACACCTGGGCCCGGTGTGCGGGCACCTGGCGTACGTGGAGGCAAACCCGCAGACCTCCTGGCGCGAACCCACCACTGTGAAGATCCCCCTTTTCCTCCATCCGTAAAGGGGTCACGCTTGAGGAGTGGAAGAACATGGGGAGGCCCCCAGGAGATGGCTTTTCTCCGAGCCGCGGCTGGCTCATTTCGGGCCTATACGTGGGCCGCGCATGCGCACTCAGGCTCCCAAGCACACACCTCCCTTGGCTCACCTGACCCACCCTTTGGAGGTCACAGCAGTTCCACAGGGTCCCTGGGCACCTGTCCGTGGACACAGGAGCCCTCCCTGCCACCTAGAGGACCACGCGATTTCCCCTGGGGAACACTGCCCAGAAGCACTCCCAGCCTCGCACAGACACTGTACCCAGGATAGACTTGTGGACCAAGGGCCTGGGCGAGGAATTTTCCAGGGAACTCTCTAAAGGCCAGGTGCCCTCTGTGGCCCTGGGAGTGCCCACGCCGTCCCTTAACCCTGCAGGACACTATCATCCAGCAATAAGCAGCCCTCTGCCTCCACGGGGCTCAAACACCTGGGCCCGTTGTGCGAGCACCTGGCATACGTGCAGGCAAACACGCAGACGCCTCTGGCCGGAACCCACCACTGCGAAGATCCCCCTTTTCTTCCATCCGTAAAGGGGTCCTCCTTGAGGAGTGGAGGAACATGGGGAGGCCCCCAGGAGATGGCTTTTCTCCGAGCCGCGGCTGGCTCATTTCGGGCCTATAAGCGGGCCGCGCGTGCGCACTCAGGCTCCCCACCACAAGCCTCCCTCGGGTCACGGGACCCACCCTTGACGTGACTCCTGAACCACTGTTGAGGGGTCACATCACCCACCCCTGAGGGGTCACGGGAGCCACCCCGGAGGGGTCACGTGACCCACCCCTGAGGGGTCTCATGACCGACTCCAGAGTTATCACGTGTCCCACCCCTGAGGGGTCTCGTGACCCACTCCCGAGGGGTCACGTGACCCACCCCTGAGGGGTCTCGTGACCCACTCCCGAGGGGTCACGTGACCCACCCCTGAGGGGTCACGTGACCCACCCTTGAGGGGTCTCGTGACCTACCCTTTTGGGGTCACGTGACCAACCCTTGAGGGGTCTCGTGACCCACCCTTGAGGGGTCCCGTGACCCACCCTTGTGGGGTCTCCTGACCCACCCTTGGGAGGTCACGTGCCCCACCCTTGAGGGGTCACATGACCCACCTTGAGAGGTCACAGCTGTTTTACAGGGTCCCTGCGCACCTGTTCGGGGAAACAGCAGCCCTCCATGCCACTCAGAGGACCGCACGATTTCCCACAGGCCACACTGCCTAGCAGTACCTTCAGCCCCGCACAGACAGTGTGCTAAGGACAGACTTGGGTACCGGGGGCATGGGCGGGGGATTTCCCATGGAACTCTCTAAGGGCCCGGTGCCCTGTGTGGCCCGGGGAGTGCCCATGCCGTTCCTTGACCCCGCAGGACACTTGCATCCAGCAATAAGCAGCCCTCTGCCTCCACGGGGCTCAAACACCTGGGCCCGGTGTGCGGGCACCTGGCGTACGTGGAGGCAAACCCGCAGACCCCCCTGGCGCGAACCCACCACTGCGAAGATCCCCCTTTTCCTCCATCCGTAAAGGGGTCACGCTTGAGGAGTGGAAGAACATGGGGAGGCCCCCAGGAGATGGCTTTTCTCCGAGCCGCGGCTGGCTCGTTTCGGGCCTATACGTGGGTCGCGCATGCGCACTCAGGCTCCCAAGCACACACCTCCCTTGGCTCACCTGACCCACCCTTTAGAGGTCACAGCAGTTCCACAGGGTCCCTGGGCACCTGTCCGTGGACACAGGAGCCCTCCCTGCCACCTAGAGGACCACGCGATTTCCCCATGGGTACACTGCCCAGAAGCACTCCCAGCCTCGCACAGACACTGTACCCAGGATAGACTTGTGGACCAAGGGCCTGGGCGAGGAATTTTCCAGGGAACTCTCTAAAGGCCAGGTGCCCTCTGTGGCCCTGGGAGTGCCCACGCCGTCCCTTAACCCTGCAGGACACTATCATCCAGCAATAAGCAGCCCTCTGCCTCCACGGGGCTCAAACACCTGGGCCCGTTGTGCGAGCACCTGGCGTACGTGCAGGCAAACCCGCAGACGCATCTGGCCGGAACCCATCACTGAGAAGATCCCCCTTTTCTTCCATCCGTAAAGGGGTCCTCCTTGAGGAGTGGAGGAACATGGGGAGGCCCCCAGGAGATGGCTTTTCTCCGAGCCGCGGCTGGCTCATTTCGGGCCTATAAGCGGGCCGCGCGTGCGCACTCAGGCTCCCCACCACAAGCCTCCCTCGGGTCACGGGACCCACCCTTGACGTGTCTCCTGAACCACAGTTGAGGGGTCACATCACCCACCCCTGAGGGGTCACGGGAGCCACCCCGGAGGGGTCACGTGACCCACCCCTGAGGGGTCTCGTGACCCACTCCAGAGGTATCACGTGACCCACCCCTGAGGGGTCTCGTGACCCACTCCCGAGGGGTCACGTGACCCACCCCTGAGGGGTCTCGTGACCCACTCCCGAGGGGTCACGTGACCCACCCCTGAGGGGTCTCGTGACCCACTCCCGAGGGGTCACGTGACCCACCCCTGAGGGGTCACGTAACCCACCCTTGAGGGGTCTCGTGACCTACCCTTTTGGGGTCACGTGACCAACCCTTGAGGGGTCTCGTGACCCACCCTTGAGGGGTCCTGTGACCCACCCTTGTGGGGTCTCCTGACCCACCCTTGGGAGGTCACGTGCCCCACCCTTGAGGGGTCACATGACCCACCTTGAGAGGTCACAGCTGTTTTACAGGGTCCCTGCGCACCTGTTCGGGGAAACAGCAGCCCTCCCTGCCACTCAGAGGACCGCACGATTTCCCACAGGCCACACTGCCTAGCAGTACCTTCAGCCCCGCACAGACAGTGTGCTAAGGACAGACTTGGGTACTGGGGGCATGGGCGGGGGATTTCCCATGGAACTCTCTAAGGGCCCGGTGCCCTGTGTGGCCCGGGGAGTGCCCATGCCGTTCCTTGACACCGCAGGACACTTGCATCCAGCAATAAGCAGCCCTCTGCCTCCACTGGGCTCAAACACCTGGGCCCGGTGTGCGGGCACCTGGCGTACGTGGAGGCAAACCCGCAGACCTCCTGGCGCGAACCCACCACTGCGAAGATCCCCCTTTTCCTCCATCCGTAAAGGGGTCACGCTTGAGGAGTGGAAGAACATGGGGAGGCCCCCAGGAGATGGCTTTTCTCCGAGCCGCGGCTGGCTCATTTCGGGCCTATACGTGGGCCGCGCATGCGCACTCAGGCTCCCAAGCACACACCTCCCTTGGCTCACCTGACCCACCCTTTAGAGGTCACAGCAGTTCCACAGGGTCCCTGGGCACCTGTCCGTGGACACAGGAGCCCTCCCTGCCACCTAGAGGACCACGCGATTTCCCCTGGGGAACACTGCCCAGAAGCACTCCCAGCCTCGCACAGACACTGTACCCAGGATAGACTTGTGGACCAAGGGCCTGGGCGAGGAATTTTCCAGGGAACTCTCTAAAGGCCAGGTGCCCTCTGTGGCCCTGGGAGTGCCCACGCCGTCCCTTAACCCTGCAGGACACTATCATCCAGCAATAAGCAGCCCTCTGCCTCCACGGGGCTCAAACACCTGGGCCCGTTGTGCGAGCACCTGGCGTACGTGCAGGCAAACCCGCAGACGCCTCTGGCCGGAACCCACCACTGCGAAGATCCCCCTTTTCTTCCATCCGTAAAGGGGTCCTCCTTGAGGAGTGGAGGAACATGGGGAGGCCCCCAGGAGATGGCTTTTCTCCGAGCCGCGGCTGGCTCATTTCGGGCCTATAAGCGGGCCGCGCGTGCGCACTCAGGCTCCCCACCACAAGCCTCCCTCGGGTCACGGGACCCACCCTTGACGTGTCTCCTGAACCACAGTTGAGGGGTCACATCACCCACCCCTGAGGGGTCACGGGAGCCACCCCGGAGGTGTCACGTGACCCACCCCTGAGGGGTCTCGTGACCCACTCCAGAGGTATCACGTGACCCACCCCTGAGGGGTCTCGTGACCCACTCCCGAGGGGTCACGTGACCCACCCCTGAGGGGTCTCGTGACCCACTCCCGAGGGGTCACGTGACCCACCCCTGAGGGGTCTCGTGACCCACTCCCGAGGGGTCACGTGACCCACCCCTGAGGGGTCACGTAACCCACCCTTGAGGGGTCTCGTGACCTACCCTTTTGGGGTCACGTGACCAACCCTTGAGGGGTCTCGTGACCCACCCTTGAGGGGTCCTGTGACCCACCCTTGTGGGGTCTCCTGACCCACCCTTGGGAGGTCACGTGCCCCACCCTTGAGGGGTCACATGACCCACCTTGAGAGGTCACAGCTGTATTACAGGGTCCCTGCGCACCTGTTCGGGGAAACAGCAGCCCTCCCTGCCACTCAGAGGACCGCACGATTTCCCACAGGCCACACTGCCTAGCAGTACCTTCAGCCCCGCACAGACAGTGTGCTAAGGACAGACTTGGGTACCGGGGGCATGGGCGGGGGATTTCCCATGGAACTCTCTAAGGGCCCGGTGCCCTGTGTGGCCCGGGGAGTGCCCATGCCGTTCCTTGACCCCGCAGGACACTTGCATCCAGCAATAAGCAGCCCTCTGCCTCCACTGGGCTCAAACACCTGGGCCCGGTGTGCGGGCACCTGGCGTACGTGGAGGCAAACCCGCAGACCCCCTGGCGCGAACCCACCACTGCGAAGATCCCCCTTTTCCTCCATCCGTAAAGGGGTCACGCTTGAGGAGTGGAAGAACATGGGGAGGCCCCCAGGAGATGGCTTTTCTCCGAGCCGCGGCTGGCTCATTTCGGGCCTATACGTGGGCCGCGCATGCGCACTCAGGCTCCCAAGCACACACCTCCCTTGGCTCACCTGACCCACCCTTTAGAGGTCACAGCAGTTCCACAGGGTCCCTGGGCACCTGTCCGTGGACACAGGAGCCCTCCCTGCCACCTAGAGGACCACGCGATTTCCCCTGGGGAACACTGCCCAGAAGCACTCCCAGCCTCGCACAGACACTGTACCCAGGATAGACTTGTGGACCAAGGGCCTTGGCGAGGAATTTTCCAGGGAACTCTCTAAAGGCCAGGTGCCCTCTGTGGCCCTGGGAGTGCCCACGCCGTCCCTTAACTCTGCAGGACACTATCATCCAGCAATAAGCAGCCCTCTGCCTCCACGGGGCTCAAACACCTGGGCCCGTTGTGCGAGCACCTGGCGTACGTGCAGGCAAACCCGCAGACGCCTCTGGCCGGAACCCACCACTGCGAAGATCCCCCTTTTCTTCCATCCGTAAAGGGGTCCTCCTTGAGGAGTGGAGGAACATGGGGAGGCCCCCAGGAGATGGCTTTTCTCCGAGCCGCGGCTGGCTCATTTCGGGCCTATAAGCGGGCCGCGCGTGCGCACTCAGGCTCCCCACCACAAGCCTCCCTCGGGTCACGGGACCCACCCTTGACGTGTCTCCTGAACCACTGTTGAGGGGTCACATCACCCACCCCTGAGGGGTCACGGGAGCCACCCCGGAGGGGTCACGTGACCCACCCCTGAGGGGTCTCATGACCCACTCCAGAGGTATCACGTGACCCACCCCTGAGGGGTCTCGTGACCCACTCCCGAGGGGTCACGTGACCCACCCCTGAGGGGTCTCGTGACCCACTCCCGAGGGGTCACGTGACCCACCCTTGTGGGGTCTCCTGACCCACCGTTGGGAGGTCACGTGCCCCACCCTTGAGGGGTCACATGACCCACCTTGAGAGGTCACAGCTGTTTTACAGGGTCCCTGCGCACCTGTTCGGGGAAACAGCAGCCCTCCCTGCCACTCAGAGGACCGCACGATTTCCCACAGGCCACACTGCCTAGCAGTACCTTCAGCCCCGCACAGACAGTGTGCTAAGGACAGACTTGGGTACCGGGGGCATGGGCGGGGGATTTCCCATGGAACTCTCTAAGGGCCCGGTGCCCTGTGTGGCCCGGGGAGTGCCCATGCCGTTCCTTGACCCCGCAGGACACTTGCATCCAGCAATAAGCAGCCCTCTGCCTCCACGGGGCTCAAACACCTGGGCCCGGTGTGCGGGCACCTGGCGTACGTGGAGGCAAACCCGCAGACCCCCCTGGCGCGAACCCACCACTGCGAAGATCCCCCTTTTCCTCCATCCGTAAAGGGGTCACGCTTGAGGAGTGGAAGAACATGGGGAGGCCCCCAGGAGATGGCTTTTCTCCGAGCCGCGGCTGGCTCGTTTCGGTCCTATACGTGGGTCGCGCATGCGCACTCAGGCTCCCAAGCACACACCTCCCTTGGCTCACCTGACCCACCCTTTAGAGGTCACAGCAGTTCCACAGGGTCCCTGGGCACCTGTCCGTGGACACAGGAGCCCTCCCTGCCACCTAGAGGACCACGCGATTTCCCCTTGGGAACACTGCCCAGAAGCACTCCCAGCCTCGCACAGACACTGTACCCAGGATAGACTTGTGGACCAAGGGCCTGGGCGAGGAATTTTCCAGGGAACTCTCTAAAGGCCAGGTGCCCTCTGTGGCTCTGGGAGTGCCCACGCCGTCCCTTAACCCTGCAGGACACTATCATCCAGCAATAAGCAGCCCTCTGCCTCCACGGGGCTCAAACACCTGGGCCCGTTGTGCGAGCACCTGGCGTACGTGCAGGCAAACCCGCAGACGCCTCTGGCCGGAACCCACCACTGCGAAGATCCCCCTTTTCTTCCATCCGTAAAGGGGTCCTCCTTGAGGAGTGGAGGAATTTGGGGAGGCCCCCAGGAGATGGCTTTTCTCCGAGCCGCGGCTGGCTCATTTCGGGCCTATAAGCGGGCCGCGCGTGCGCACTCAGGCTCCCCACCACAAGCCTCCCTCGGGTCACGGGACCCACCCTTGACGTGTCTCCTGAACCACAGTTGAGGGGTCACATCACCCACCCCTGAGGGGTCACGGGAGCCACCCCGGAGGGGTCACGTGACCCACCCCTGAGGGGTCTCGTGACCCACTCCAGAGGTATCACGTGACCCACCCCTGAGGGGTCTCGTGACCCACTCCCGAGGGGTCACGTGACCCACCCCTGAGGGGTCTCGTGACCCACTCCCGAGGGGTCACGTGACCCACCCCTGAGGGGTCTCGTGACCCACTCCCGAGGGGTCACGTGACCCACCCCTGAGGGGTCACGTAACCCACCCTTGAGGGGTCTCGTGACCTACCCTTTTGGGGTCACGTGACCAACCCTTGAGGGGTCTCGTGACCCACCCTTGAGGGGTCCTGTGACCCACCCTTGTGGGGTCTCCTGACCCACCCTTGGGAGGTCACGTGCCCCACCCTTGAGGGGTCACATGACCCACCTTGAGAGGTCACAGCTGTTTTACAGGGTCCCTGCGCACCTGTTCGGGGAAACAGCAGCCCTCCCTGCCACTCAGAGGACCGCACGATTTCCCACAGGCCACACTGCCTAGCAGTACCTTCAGCCCCGCACAGACAGTGTGCTAAGGACAGACTTGGGTACTGGGGGCATGGGCGGGGGATTTCCCATGGAACTCTCTAAGGGCCCGGTGCCCTGTGTGGCCCGGGGAGTGCCCATGCCGTTCCTTGACCCCGCAGGACACTTGCATCCAGCAATAAGGAGCCCTCTGCCTCCACTGGGCTCAAACACCTGGGCCCGGTGTGCGGGCACCTGGCGTACGTGGAGGCAAACCCGCAGACCTCCTGGCGCGAACCCACCACTGCGAAGATCCCCCTTTTCCTCCATCCGTAAAGGGGTCACGCTTGAGGAGTGGAAGAACATGGGGAGGCCCCCAGGAGATGGCTTTTCTCCGAGCCGCGGCTGGCTCATTTCGGGCCTATACGTGGGCCGCGCATGCGCACTCAGGCTCCCAAGCACACACCTCCCTTGGCTCACCTGACCCACCCTTTAGAGGTCACAGCAGTTCCACAGGGTCCCTGGGCACCTGTCCGTGGACACAGGAGCCCTCCCTGCCACCTAGAGGACCACGCGATTTCCCCTGGGGAACACTGCCCAGAAGCACTCCCAGCCTCGCACAGACACTGTACCCAGGATAGACTTGTGGACCAAGGGCCTGGGCGAGGAATTTTCCAGGGAACTCTCTAAAGGCCAGGTGCCCTCTGTGGCCCTGGGAGTGCCCACGCCGTCCCTTAACCCTGCAGGACACTATCATCCAGCAATAAGCAGCCCTCTGCCTCCACGGGGCTCAAACACCTGGGCCCGTTGTGCGAGCACCTGGCGTACGTGCAGGCAAACCCGCAGACGCCTCTGGCCGGAACCCACCACTGCGAAGATCCCCCTTTTCTTCCATCCGTAAAGGGGTCCTCCTTGAGGAGTGGAGGAACATGGGGAGGCCCCCAGGAGATGGCTTTTCTCCGAGCCGCGGCTGGCTCATTTCGGGCCTATAAGCGGGCCGCGCGTGCGCACTCAGGCTCCCCACCACAAGCCTCCCTCGGGTCACGGGACCCACCCTTGACGTGTCTCCTGAACCACTGTTGAGGGGTCACATCACCCACCCCTGAGGGGTCACGGGAGCCACCCCGGAGGGGTCACGTGACCCACCCCTGAGGGGTCTCATGACCCACTCCAGAGGTATCACGTGACCCACCCCTGAGGGGTCTCGTGACCCACTCCCGAGGGGTCACGTGACCCACCCCTGAGGGGTCTCGTGACCCACTCCCGAGGGGTCACGTGACCCACCCCTGAGGGGTCACGTGACCCACCGTTGAGGGGTCTCGTGACCTACCCTTTTGGGGTCACGTGACCAACCCTTGAGGGGTCTCGTGACCCACCCTTGAGGGGTCCCGTGACCCACCCTTGTGGGGTCTCCTGACCCACCCTTGGGAGGTCACGTGCCCCACCCTTGAGGGGTCACATGACCCACCTTGAGAGGTCACAGGGAAACAGCAGCCCTCCCTGCCACTCAGAGGACCGCACGATTTCCCACAGGCCACACTGCCTAGCAGTACCTTCAGCCCCGCACAGACAGTGTGCTAAGGACAGACTTGGGTACCGGGGGCATGGGCGGGGGATTTCCCATGGAACTCTCTAAGGGCCCGGTGCCCTGTGTGGCCCGGGGAGTGCCCATGCCGTTCCTTGACCCCGCAGGACACTTGCATCCAGCAATAAGCAGCCCTCTGCCTCCACGGGGCTCAAACACCTGGGCCCGGTGTGCGGGCACCTGGCGTACGTGGAGGCAAACCCGCAGACCCCCCTGGCGCGAACCCACCACTGCGAAGATCCCCCTTTTCCTCCATCCGTAAAGGGGTCACGCTTGAGGAGTGGAAGAACATGGGGAGGCCCCCAGGAGATGGCTTTTCTCCGAGCCGCGGCTGGCTCGTTTCGGGCCTATACGTGGGTCGCGCATGCGCACTCAGGCTCCCAAGCACACACCTCCCTTGGCTCACCTGACCCACCCTTTAGAGGTCACAGCAGTTCCACAGGGTCCCTGGGCACCTGTCCGTGGACACAGGAGCCCTCCCTGCCACCTAGAGGACCACGCGATTTCCCCTTGGGAACACTGCCCAGAAGCACTCCCAGCCTCGCACAGACACTGTACCCAGGATAGACTTGTGGACCAAGGGCCTGGGCGAGGAATTTTCCAGGGAACTCTCTAAAGGCCAGGTGCCCTCTGTGGCCCTGGGAGTGCCCACGCCGTCCCTTAACCCTGCAGGACACTATCATCCAGCAATAAGCAGCCCTCTGCCTCCACGGGGCTCAAACACCTGGGCCCGTTGTGCGAGCACCTGGCGTACGTGCAGGCAAACCCGCAGACGCCTCTGGCCGGAACCCACCACTGCGAAGATCCCCCTTTTCTTCCATCCGTAAAGGGGTCCTCCTTGAGGAGTGGAGGAACATGGGGAGGCCCCCAGGAGATGGCTTTTCTCCGAGCCGCGGCTGGCTCATTTCGGGCCTATAAGCGGGCCGCGCGTGCGCACTCAGGCTCCCCACCACAAGCCTCCCTCGGGTCACGGGACCCACCCTTGACGTGTCTCCTGAACCACAGTTGAGGGGTCACATCACCCACCCCTGAGGGGTCACGGGAGCCACCCCGGAGGTGTCACGTGACCCACCCCTGAGGGGTCTCGTGACCCACTCCAGAGGTATCACGTGACCCACCCCTGAGGGGTCTCGTGACCCACTCCCGAGGGGTCACGTGACCCACCCCTGAGGGGTCTCGTGACCCACTCCCGAGGGGTCACGTGACCCACCCCTGAGGGGTCTCGTGACCCACTCCCGAGGGGTCACGTGACCCACCCCTGAGGGGTCACGTAACCCACCCTAGAGGGGTCTCGTGACCTACCCTTTTGGGGTCACGTGACCAACCCTTGAGGGGTCTCGTGACCCACCCTTGAGGGGTCCTGTGACCCACCCTTGTGGGGTCTCCTGACCCACCCTTGGGAGGTCACGTGCCCCACCCTTGAGGGGTCACATGACCCACCTTGAGAGGTCACAGCTGTTTTACAGGGTCCCTGCGCACCTTTTCGGGGAAACAGCAGCCCTCCCTGCCACTCAGAGGACCGCACGATTTCCCACAGGCCACACTGCCTAGCAGTACCTTCAGCCCCGCACAGACAGTGTGCTAAGGACAGACTTGGGTACCGGGGGCATGGGCGGGGGATTTCCCATGGAACTCTCTAAGGGCCCGGTGCCCTGTGTGGCCCGGGGAGTGCCCATGCCGTTCCTTGACCCCGCAGGACACTTGCATCCAGCAATAAGCAGCCCTCTGCCTCCACTGGGCTCAAACACCTGGGCCCGGTGTGCGGGCACCTGGCGTACGTGGAGGCAAACCCGCAGACCTCCTGGCGCGAACCCACCACTGTGAAGATCCCCCTTTTCCTCCATCCGTAAAGGGGTCACGCTTGAGGAGTGGAAGAACATGGGGAGGCCCCCAGGAGATGGCTTTTCTCCGAGCCGCGGCTGGCTCATTTCGGGCCTATACGTGGGCCGCGCATGCGCACTCAGGCTCCCAAGCACACACCTCCCTTGGCTCACCTGACCCACCCTTTGGAGGTCACAGCAGTTCCACAGGGTCCCTGGGCACCTGTCCGTGGACACAGGAGCCCTCCCTGCCACCTAGAGGACCACGCGATTTCCCCTGGGGAACACTGCCCAGAAGCACTCCCAGCCTCGCACAGACACTGTACCCAGGATAGACTTGTGGACCAAGGGCCTGGGCGAGGAATTTTCCAGGGAACTCTCTAAAGGCCAGGTGCCCTCTGTGGCCCTGGGAGTGCCCACGCCGTCCCTTAACCCTGCAGGACACTATCATCCAGCAATAAGCAGCCCTCTGCCTCCACGGGGCTCAAACACCTGGGCCCGTTGTGCGAGCACCTGGCATACGTGCAGGCAAACACGCAGACGCCTCTGGCCGGAACCCACCACTGCGAAGATCCCCCTTTTCTTCCATCCGTAAAGGGGTCCTCCTTGAGGAGTGGAGGAACATGGGGAGGCCCCCAGGAGATGGCTTTTCTCCGAGCCGCGGCTGGCTCATTTCGGGCCTATAAGCGGGCCGCGCGTGCGCACTCAGGCTCCCCACCACAAGCCTCCCTCGGGTCACGGGACCCACCCTTGACGTGACTCCTGAACCACTGTTGAGGGGTCACATCACCCACCCCTGAGGGGTCACGGGAGCCACCCCGGAGGGGTCACGTGACCCACCCCTGAGGGGTCTCATGACCGACTCCAGAGTTATCACGTGTCCCACCCCTGAGGGGTCTCGTGACCCACTCCCGAGGGGTCACGTGACCCACCCCTGAGGGGTCTCGTGACCCACTCCCGAGGGGTCACGTGACCCACCCCTGAGGGGTCACGTGACCCACCCTTGAGGGGTCTCGTGACCTACCCTTTTGGGGTCACGTGACCAACCCTTGAGGGGTCTCGTGACCCACCCTTGAGGGGTCCCGTGACCCACCCTTGTGGGGTCTCCTGACCCACCCTTGGGAGGTCACGTGCCCCACCCTTGAGGGGTCACATGACCCACCTTGAGAGGTCACAGCTGTTTTACAGGGTCCCTGCGCACCTGTTCGGGGAAACAGCAGCCCTCCATGCCACTCAGAGGACCGCACGATTTCCCACAGGCCACACTGCCTAGCAGTACCTTCAGCCCCGCACAGACAGTGTGCTAAGGACAGACTTGGGTACCGGGGGCATGGGCGGGGGATTTCCCATGGAACTCTCTAAGGGCCCGGTGCCCTGTGTGGCCCGGGGAGTGCCCATGCCGTTCCTTGACCCCGCAGGACACTTGCATCCAGCAATAAGCAGCCCTCTGCCTCCACGGGGCTCAAACACCTGGGCCCGGTGTGCGGGCACCTGGCGTACGTGGAGGCAAACCCGCAGACCCCCCTGGCGCGAACCCACCACTGCGAAGATCCCCCTTTTCCTCCATCCGTAAAGGGGTCACGCTTGAGGAGTGGAAGAACATGGGGAGGCCCCCAGGAGATGGCTTTTCTCCGAGCCGCGGCTGGCTCGTTTCGGGCCTATACGTGGGTCGCGCATGCGCACTCAGGCTCCCAAGCACACACCTCCCTTGGCTCACCTGACCCACCCTTTAGAGGTCACAGCAGTTCCACAGGGTCCCTGGGCACCTGTCCGTGGACACAGGAGCCCTCCCTGCCACCTAGAGGACCACGCGATTTCCCCATGGGTACACTGCCCAGAAGCACTCCCAGCCTCGCACAGACACTGTACCCAGGATAGACTTGTGGACCAAGGGCCTGGGCGAGGAATTTTCCAGGGAACTCTCTAAAGGCCAGGTGCCCTCTGTGGCCCTGGGAGTGCCCACGCCGTCCCTTAACCCTGCAGGACACTATCATCCAGCAATAAGCAGCCCTCTGCCTCCACGGGGCTCAAACACCTGGGCCCGTTGTGCGAGCACCTGGCGTACGTGCAGGCAAACCCGCAGACGCATCTGGCCGGAACCCATCACTGAGAAGATCCCCCTTTTCTTCCATCCGTAAAGGGGTCCTCCTTGAGGAGTGGAGGAACATGGGGAGGCCCCCAGGAGATGGCTTTTCTCCGAGCCGCGGCTGGCTCATTTCGGGCCTATAAGCGGGCCGCGCGTGCGCACTCAGGCTCCCCACCACAAGCCTCCCTCGGGTCACGGGACCCACCCTTGACGTGTCTCCTGAACCACAGTTGAGGGGTCACATCACCCACCCCTGAGGGGTCACGGGAGCCACCCCGGAGGGGTCACGTGACCCACCCCTGAGGGGTCTCGTGACCCACTCCAGAGGTATCACGTGACCCACCCCTGAGGGGTCTCGTGACCCACTCCCGAGGGGTCACGTGACCCACCCCTGAGGGGTCTCGTGACCCACTCCCGAGGGGTCACGTGACCCACCCCTGAGGGGTCTCGTGACCCACTCCCGAGGGGTCACGTGACCCACCCCTGAGGGGTCACGTAACCCACCCTTGAGGGGTCTCGTGACCTACCCTTTTGGGGTCACGTGACCAACCCTTGAGGGGTCTCGTGACCCACCCTTGAGGGGTCCTGTGACCCACCCTTGTGGGGTCTCCTGACCCACCCTTGGGAGGTCACGTGCCCCACCCTTGAGGGGTCACATGACCCACCTTGAGAGGTCACAGCTGTTTTACAGGGTCCCTGCGCACCTGTTCGGGGAAACAGCAGCCCTCCCTGCCACTCAGAGGACCGCACGATTTCCCACAGGCCACACTGCCTAGCAGTACCTTCAGCCCCGCACAGACAGTGTGCTAAGGACAGACTTGGGTACTGGGGGCATGGGCGGGGGATTTCCCATGGAACTCTCTAAGGGCCCGGTGCCCTGTGTGGCCCGGGGAGTGCCCATGCCGTTCCTTGACACCGCAGGACACTTGCATCCAGCAATAAGCAGCCCTCTGCCTCCACTGGGCTCAAACACCTGGGCCCGGTGTGCGGGCACCTGGCGTACGTGGAGGCAAACCCGCAGACCTCCTGGCGCGAACCCACCACTGCGAAGATCCCCCTTTTCCTCCATCCGTAAAGGGGTCACGCTTGAGGAGTGGAAGAACATGGGGAGGCCCCCAGGAGATGGCTTTTCTCCGAGCCGCGGCTGGCTCATTTCGGGCCTATACGTGGGCCGCGCATGCGCACTCAGGCTCCCAAGCACACACCTCCCTTGGCTCACCTGACCCACCCTTTAGAGGTCACAGCAGTTCCACAGGGTCCCTGGGCACCTGTCCGTGGACACAGGAGCCCTCCCTGCCACCTAGAGGACCACGCGATTTCCCCTGGGGAACACTGCCCAGAAGCACTCCCAGCCTCGCACAGACACTGTACCCAGGATAGACTTGTGGACCAAGGGCCTGGGCGAGGAATTTTCCAGGGAACTCTCTAAAGGCCAGGTGCCCTCTGTGGCCCTGGGAGTGCCCACGCCGTCCCTTAACCCTGCAGGACACTATCATCCAGCAATAAGCAGCCCTCTGCCTCCACGGGGCTCAAACACCTGGGCCCGTTGTGCGAGCACCTGGCGTACGTGCAGGCAAACCCGCAGACGCCTCTGGCCGGAACCCACCACTGCGAAGATCCCCCTTTTCTTCCATCCGTAAAGGGGTCCTCCTTGAGGAGTGGAGGAACATGGGGAGGCCCCCAGGAGATGGCTTTTCTCCGAGCCGCGGCTGGCTCATTTCGGGCCTATAAGCGGGCCGCGCGTGCGCACTCAGGCTCCCCACCACAAGCCTCCCTCGGGTCACGGGACCCACCCTTGACGTGTCTCCTGAACCACAGTTGAGGGGTCACATCACCCACCCCTGAGGGGTCACGGGAGCCACCCCGGAGGTGTCACGTGACCCACCCCTGAGGGGTCTCGTGACCCACTCCAGAGGTATCACGTGACCCACCCCTGAGGGGTCTCGTGACCCACTCCCGAGGGGTCACGTGACCCACCCCTGAGGGGTCTCGTGACCCACTCCCGAGGGGTCACGTGACCCACCCCTGAGGGGTCTCGTGACCCACTCCCGAGGGGTCACGTGACCCACCCCTGAGGGGTCACGTAACCCACCCTAGAGGGGTCTCGTGACCTACCCTTTTGGGGTCACGTGACCAACCCTTGAGGGGTCTCGTGACCCACCCTTGAGGGGTCCTGTGACCCACCCTTGTGGGGTCTCCTGACCCACCCTTGGGAGGTCACGTGCCCCACCCTTGAGGGGTCACATGACCCACCTTGAGAGGTCACAGCTGTTTTACAGGGTCCCTGCGCACCTGTTCGGGGAAACAGCAGCCCTCCCTGCCACTCAGAGGACCGCACGATTTCCCACAGGCCACACTGCCTAGCAGTACCTTCAGCCCCGCACAGACAGTGTGCTAAGGACAGACTTGGGTACCGGGGGCATGGGCGGGGGATTTCCCATGGAACTCTCTAAGGGCCCGGTGCCCTGTGTGGCCCGGGGAGTGCCCATGCCGTTCCTTGACCCTGCAGGACACTTGCATCCAGCAATAAGCAGCCCTCTGCCTCCACTGGGCTCAAACACCTGGGCCCGGTGTGCGGGCACCTGGCGTACGTGGAGGCAAACCCGCAGACCTCCTGGCGCGAACCCACCACTGTGAAGATCCCCCTTTTCCTCCATCCGTAAAGGGGTCACGCTTGAGGAGTGGAAGAACATGGGGAGGCCCCCAGGAGATGGCTTTTCTCCGAGCCGCGGCTGGCTCATTTCGGGCCTATACGTGGGCCGCGCATGCGCACTCAGGCTCCCAAGCACACACCTCCCTTGGCTCACCTGACCCACCCTTTGGAGGTCACAGCAGTTCCACAGGGTCCCTGGGCACCTGTCCGTGGACACAGGAGCCCTCCCTGCCACCTAGAGGACCACGCGATTTCCCCTGGGGAACACTGCCCAGAAGCACTCCCAGCCTCGCACAGACACTGTACCCAGGATAGACTTGTGGACCAAGGGCCTGGGCGAGGAATTTTCCAGGGAACTCTCTAAAGGCCAGGTGCCCTCTGTGGCCCTGGGAGTGCCCACGCCGTCCCTTAACCCTGCAGGACACTATCATCCAGCAATAAGCAGCCCTCTGCCTCCACGGGGCTCAAACACCTGGGCCCGTTGTGCGAGCACCTGGCGTACGTGCAGGCAAACCCGCAGACGCCTCTGGCCGGAACCCACCACTGCGAAGATCCCCCTTTTCTTCCATCCGTAAAGGGGTCCTCCTTGAGGAGTGGAGGAACATGGGGAGGCCCCCAGGAGATGGCTTTTCTCCGAGCCGCGGCTGGCTCATTTCGGGCCTATAAGCGGGCCGCGCGTGCGCACTCAGGCTCCCCACCACAAGCCTCCCTCGGGTCACGGGACCCACCCTTGACGTGACTCCTGAACCACTGTTGAGGGGTCACATCACCCACCCCTGAGGGGTCACGGGAGCCACCCCGGAGGGGTCACGTGACCCACCCCTGAGGGGTCTCATGACCGACTCCAGAGTTATCACGTGTCCCACCCCTGAGGGGTCTCGTGACCCACTCCCGAGGGGTCACGTGACCCACCCCTGAGGGGTCTCGTGACCCACTCCCGAGGGGTCACGTGACCCACCCCTGAGGGGTCACGTGACCCACCCTTGAGGGGTCTCGTGACCTACCCTTTTGGGGTCACGTGACCAACCCTTGAGGGGTCTCGTGACCCACCCTTGAGGGGTCCCGTGACCCACCCTTGTGGGGTCTCCTGACCCACCCTTGGGAGGTCACGTGCCCCACCCTTGAGGGGTCACATGACCCACCTTGAGAGGTCACAGCTGTTTTACAGGGTCCCTGCGCACCTGTTCGGGGAAACAGCAGCCCTCCATGCCACTCAGAGGACCGCACGATTTCCCACAGGCCACACTGCCTAGCAGTACCTTCAGCCCCGCACAGACAGTGTGCTAAGGACAGACTTGGGTACCGGGGGCATGGGCGGGGGATTTCCCATGGAACTCTCTAAGGGCCCGGTGCCCTGTGTGGCCCGGGGAGTGCCCATGCCGTTCCTTGACCCCGCAGGACACTTGCATCCAGCAATAAGCAGCCCTCTGCCTCCACGGGGCTCAAACACCTGGGCCCGGTGTGCGGGCACCTGGCGTACGTGGAGGCAAACCCGCAGACCCCCCTGGCGCGAACCCACCACTGCGAAGATCCCCCTTTTCCTCCATCCGTAAAGGGGTCACGCTTGAGGAGTGGAAGAACATGGGGAGGCCCCCAGGAGATGGCTTTTCTCCGAGCCGCGGCTGGCTCGTTTCGGGCCTATACGTGGGTCGCGCATGCGCACTCAGGCTCCCAAGCACACACCTCCCTTGGCTCACCTGACCCACCCTTTAGAGGTCACAGCAGTTCCACAGGGTCCCTGGGCACCTGTCCGTGGACACAGGAGCCCTCCCTGCCACCTAGAGGACCACGCGATTTCCCCATGGGAACACTGCCCAGAAGCACTCCCAGCCTCGCACAGACACTGTACCCAGGATAGACTTGTGGACCAAGGGCCTGGGCGAGGAATTTTCCAGGGAACTCTCTAAAGGCCAGGTGCCCTCTGTGGCCCTGGGAGTGCCCACGCCGTCCCTTAACCCTGCAGGACACTATCATCCAGCAATAAGCAGCCCTCTGCCTCCACGGGGCTCAAACACCTGGGCCCGTTGTGCGAGCACCTGGCGTACGTGCAGGCAAACCCGCAGACGCATCTGGCCGGAACCCATCACTGAGAAGATCCCCCTTTTCTTCCATCCGTAAAGGGGTCCTCCTTGAGGAGTGGAGGAACATGGGGAGGCCCCCAGGAGATGGCTTTTCTCCGAGCCGCGGCTGGCTCATTTCGGGCCTATAAGCGGGCCGCGCGTGCGCACTCAGGCTCCCCACCACAAGCCTCCCTCGGGTCACGGGACCCACCCTTGACGTGTCTCCTGAACCACTGTTGAGGGGTCACATCACCCACCCCTGAGGGGTCACGGGAGCCACCCCGGAGGGGTCACGTGACCCACCCCTGAGGGGTCTCGTGACCCACTCCAGAGGTATCACCTGACCCACCACTGAGGGGTCTGGTGACCCACTCCCGAGGGGTCACGTGACCCACCCCTGAGGGGTCTCGTGACCCACTCCCGAGGGGTCACGTGACCCACCCCTGAGGGGTCTCGTGACCCACTCCCGAGGGGTCACGTGACCCACCCCTGAGGGGTCACGTGACCCACCCTTGAGGGGTCTCGTGACCTACCCTTTTGGGGTCACGTGACCAACCCTTGAGGGGTCTCGTGACCCACCCTTGAGGGGTCCCGTGACCCACCCTTGTGGGGTCTCCTGACCCACCCTTGGGAGGTCACGTGCCCCACCCTTGAGGGGTCACATGACCCACCTTGAGAGGTCACAGCTGTTTTACAGGGTCCCTGCGCACCTGTTCGGGGAAACAGCAGCCCTCCCTGCCACTCAGAGGACCGCACGATTTCCCACAGGCCACACTGCCTAGCAGTACCTTCAGCCCCGCACAGACAGTGTGCTAAGGACAGACTTGGGTACCGGGGGCATGGGCGGGGGATTTCCCATGGAACTCTCTAAGGGCCCGGTGCCCTGTGTGGCCCGGGGAGTGCCCATGCCGTTACTTGACCCCGCAGGACACTTGCATCCAGCAATAAGCAGCCCTCTACCTCCACGGGGCTCAAACACCTGGGCCCGGTGTGCGGGCACCTGGCGTACGTGGAGGCAAACCCGCAGACCCCTCTGGCGCGAACCCACCACTGCGAAGATCCCCCTTTTCCTCCATCCGTAAAGGGGTCACGCTTGAGGAGTGGAAGAACATGGGGAGGCCCCCAGGAGATGGCTTTTCTCCGAGCCGCGGCTGGCTCGTTTCGGGCCTATACGTTGGCCGCGCATGCGCACTCTGGCTCCCAAGCACACACCTCCCTTGGCTCACCTGACCCACCCTTTGGAGGTCACAGCAGTTCCACAGGGTCCCTGGGCACCTGTCCGTGGACACAGGAGCCCTCCCTGCCACCTAGAGGACCACGCGATTTCCCCTGGGGAACACTGCCCAGAAGCACTCCCAGCCTCGCACAGACACTGTACCCAGGATAGACTTGTGGACCAAGGGCCTGGGCGAGGAATTTTCCAGGGAACTCTCTAAAGGCCAGGTGCCCTCTGTGGCCCTGGGAGTGCCCACGCCGTCCCTTAACCCTGCAGGACACTATCATCCAGCAATAAGCAGCCCTCTGCCTCCACGGGGCTCAAACACCTGGGCCCGTTGTGCGAGCACCTGGCGTAAGTGCAGGCAAACCCGCAGACGCCTCTGGCCGGAACCCACCACTGCGAAGATCCCCCTTTTCTTCCATCCGTAAAGGGGTCCTCCTTGAGGAGTGGAGGAACATGGGGAGGCCCCCAGGAGATGGCTTTTCTCCGAGCCGCGGCTGGCTCATTTCGGGCCTATAAGCGGGCCGCGCGTGCGCACTCAGGCTCCCCACCACAAGTCTCCCTCGGGTCACGGGACCCACCCTTGACGTGTCTCCTGAACCACTGTTGAGGGGTCACATCACCCACCCCTGAGGGGTCACGGGAGCCACCCCGGAGGGGTCACGTGACCCACCCCTGAGGGGTCTCATGACCCACTCCAAAGGTATCACGTGACCCACCCCTGAGGGGTCTCGTGACCCACTCCCGAGGGGTCACGTGACCCACCCCTGAGGGGTCTCGTGACCCACTCCCGAGGGGTCACGTGACCCACCCCTGAGGGGTCACGTGACCCACCCTTGAGGGGTCTGGTGACTCACTCCCGAGGGGTCACGTTACCCACCCCTGAGGGGTCTCGTGACCCACTCCCGAGGGGTCACGTGACCCACCCCTGAGGGGTCACGTGACCCACCCTTGAGGGGTCTCGTGACCTACCCTTTTGGGGTCACGTGACCAACCCTTGAGGGGTCTCGTGACCCACCCTTGAGGGGTCCCGTGACCCACCCTTGTGGGGTCTCCTGACCCACCCTTGGGAGGTCACGTGCCCCACCCTTGAGGGGTCACATGACCCACCTTGAGAGGTCACAGCTGTTTTACAGGGTCCCTGCGCACCTGTTCGGGGAAACAGCAGCCCTCCCTGCCACTCAGAGGACCGCACGATTTCCCACAGGCCACACTGCCTAGCAGTACCTTCAGCCCCGCACAGACAGTGTGCTAAGGACAGACTTGGGTACCGGGGGCATGGGCGGGGGATTTCCCATGGAACTCTCTAAGGGCCCGGTGCCCTGTGTGGCCCGGGGAGTGCCCATGCCGTTCCTTGACCCCGCAGGACACTTGCATCCAGCAATAAGCAGCCCTCTGCCTCCACGGGGCTCAAACACCTGGGCCCGGTGTGCGGGCACCTGGCGTACGTGGAGGCAAACCCGCAGACCCCCTGGCGCGAACCCACCACTGCGAAGATCCCCCTTTTCCTCCATCCGTAAAGGGGTCACGCTTGAGGAGTGGAAGAACATGGGGAGGCCCCCAGGAGATGGCTTTTCTCCGAGCCGCGGCTGGCTCGTTTCGGGCCTATACGTGGGCCGCGCATGCGCACTCAGGCTCCCAAGCACACACCTCCCTTGGCTCACCTGACCCACCCTTTAGAGGTCACAGCAGTTCCACAGGGTCCCTGGGCACCTGTCCGTGGACACAGGAGCCCTCCCTGCCACCTAGAGGACCACGCGATTTCCCCTGGGGAACACTGCCCAGAAGCACTCCCAGCCTCGCACAGACACTGTACCCAGGATAGACTTGTGGACCAAGGGCCTGGGCGAGGAATTTTCCAGGGAACTCTCTAAAGGCCAGGTGCCCTCTGTGGCCCTGGGAGTGCCCACGCCGTCCCTTAACCCTGCAGGACACTATCATCCAGCAATAAGCAGCCCTCTGCCTCCACGGGGCTCAAACACCTGGGCCCGTTGTGCGAGCACCTGGCGTACGTGCAGGCAAACCCGCAGACGCCTCTGGCCGGAACCCACCACTGCGAAGATCCCCCTTTTCTTCCATCCGTAAAGGGGTCCTCCTTGAGGAGTGGAGGAACATGGGGAGGCCCCCAGGAGATGGCTTTTCTCCGAGCCGGGGCTGGCTCATTTCGGGCCTATAAGCGGGCCGCGCGTGCGCACTCAGGCTCCCCACCACAAGCCTCCCTCGGGTCACGGGACCCACCCTTGACGTGTCTCCTGAACCACTGTTGAGGGGTCACATCACCCACCCCTGAGGGGTCACGGGAGCCACCCCGGAGGGGTCACGTGACCCACCCCTGAGGGGTCTCGTGACCCACTCCAGAGGTATCACCTGACCCACCCCTGAGGGGTCTCGTGACCCACTCCCGAGGGGTCACGTGACCCACCCCTGAGGGGTCTCGTGACCCACTCCCGAGGGGTCACGTGACCCACCCCTGAGGGGTCTCGTGACCCACTCCCGAGGGGTCACGTGACCCACCCCTGAGGGGTCACGTGACCCACCCTTGAGGGGTCTCGTGACCTACCCTTTTGGGGTCACGTGACCAACCCTTGAGGGGTCTCGTGACCCACCCTTGAGGGGTCCCGTGACCCACCCTTGTGGGGTCTCCTGACCCACCCTTGGGAGGTCACGTGCCCCACCCTTGAGGGGTCACATGACCCACCTTGAGAGGTCACAGCTGATTTACAGGGTCCCTGCGCACCTGTTCGGGGAAACAGCAGCCCTCCCTGCCACTCAGAGGACCGCACGATTTCCCACAGGCCACACTTCCTAGCAGTACCTTCAGCCCCGCACAGACAGTGTGCTAAGGACAGACTTGGGTACCGGGGGCATGGGCGGGGGATTTCCCATGGAACTCTCTAAGGGTCCGGTGCCCTGTGTGGCCCGGGGAGTGCCCATGCCGTTCCTTGACCCCGCAGGACACTTGCATCCAGCAATAAGCAGCCCTCTGCCTCCACGGGGCTCAAACACCTGGGCCCGGTGTGCGGGCACCTGGCGTACGTGGAGGCAAACCCGCAGACCCCTCTGGCGCGAACCCACCACTGCGAAGATCCCCCTTTTCCTCCATCCGTAAAGGGGTCACGCTTGAGGAGTGGAAGAACATGGGGAGGCCCCCAGGAGATGGCTTTTCTCCGAGCCGCGGCTGGCTCGTTTCGGGCCTATACGTGGGCCGCGCATGCGCACTCAGGCTCCCAAGCACACACCTCCCTTGGCTCACCTGACCCACCCTTTGGAGGTCACAGCAGTTCCACAGGGTCCCTGGGCACCTGTCCGTGGACACAGGAGCCCTCCCTGCCACCTAGAGGACCACGCGATTTCCCCTGGGGAACACTGCCCAGAAGCACTCCCAGCCTCGCACAGACACTGTACCCAGGATAGACTTGTGGACCAAGGGCCTGGGCGAGGAATTTTCCAGGGAACTCTCTAAAGGCCAGGTGCCCTCTGTGGCCCTGGGAGTGCCCACGCCGTCCCTTAACCCTGCAGGACACTATCATCCAGCAATAAGCAGCCCTCTGCCTCCACGGGGCTCAAACACCTGGGTCCGTTGTGCGAGCATCTGGCGTACGTGCAGGCAAACCCGCAGACGCCTCTGGCCGGAACCCACCACTGCGAAGATCCCCCTTTTCTTCCATCCGTAAAGGGGTCCTCCTTGAGGAGTGGAGGAACATGGGGAGGCCCCCAGGAGATGGCTTTTCTCCGAGCCGCGGCTGGCTCATTTAGGGCCTATAAGCGGGCCGCGCGTGCGCACTCAGGCTCCCCACCACAAGCCTCCCTCGGGTCACGGGACCCACCCTTGACGTGTCTCCTGAACCACTGTTGAGGGGTCACATCACCCACCCCTGAGGGGTCACGGGAGCCACCCCGGAGGGGTCACGTGACCCACCCCTGAGGGGTCTCGTGACCCACTCCAGAGGTATCACCTGACCCACCACTGAGGGGTCTCGTGACCCACTCCCGAGGGGTCACGTGACCCACCCCTGAGGGGTCTCGTGACCCACCCCTGAGGGGTCACGTGACCCACCCCTGAGGGGTCTCGTGACCCACTCCCGAGGGGTCACGTGACCCACCCCTGAGGGGTCACGTGACCCACCCTTGAGGGGTCTCGTGACCTACCCTTTTGGGGTCACGTGACCAACCCTTGAGGGGTCTCGTGACCCACCCTTGAGGGGTCCCGTGACCCACCCTTGTGGGGTCTCCTGACCCACCCTTGGGAGGTCACGTGCCCCACCCTTGAGGGGTCACATGACCCACCTTGAGAGGTCACAGCTGTTTTACAGGGTCCCTGCGCACCTGTTCGGGGAAACAGCAGCCCTCCCTGCCACTCAGAGGACCGCACGATTTCCCACAGGCCACACTTCCTAGCAGTACCTTCAGCCCCGCACAGACAGTGTGCTAAGGACAGACTTGGGTACCGGGGGCATGGGCGGGGGATTTCCCATGGAACTCTCTAAGGGTCCGGTGCCCTGTGTGGCCCGGGGAGTGCCCATGCCGTTCCTTGACCCCGCAGGACACTTGCATCCAGCAATAAGCAGCCCTCTGCCTCCACGGGGCTCAAACACCTGGGCCCGGTGTGCGGGCACCTGGCGTACGTGGAGGCAAACCCGCAGACCCCTCTGGCGCGAACCCACCACTGCGAAGATCCCCCTTTTCCTCCATCCGTAAAGGGGTCACGCTTGAGGAGTGGAAGAACATGGGGAGGCCCCCAGGAGATGGCTTTTCTCCGAGCCGCGGCTGGCTCGTTTCGGGCCTATACGTGGGCCGCGCATGCGCACTCAGGCTCCCAAGCACACACCTCCCTTGGCTCACCTGACCCACCCTTTGGAGGTCACAGCAGTTCCACAGGGTCCCTGGGCACCTGTCCGTGGAAACAGGAGCCCTCCCTGCCACCTAGAGGACCACGCGATTTCCCCTGGGGAACACTGCCCAGAAGCACTCCCAGCCTCGCACAGACACTGTACCCAGGATAGACTTGTGGACCAAGGGCCTGGGCGAGGAATTTTCCAGGGAACTCTCTAAAGGCCAGGTGCCCTCTGTGGCCCTGGGAGTGCCCACGCCGTCCCTTAACCCTGCAGGACACTATCATCCAGCAATAAGCAGCCCTCTGCCTCCACGGGGCTCAAACACCTGGGCCCGTTGTGCGAGCACCTGGCGTACGTGCAGGCAAACCCGCAGACGCCTCTGGCCGGAACCCACCACTGCGAAGATCCCCCTTTTCTTCCATCCGTAAAGGGGTCCTCCTTGAGGAGTGGAGGAACATGGGGAGGCCCCCAGGAGATGGCTTTTCTCCGAGCCGCGGCTGGCTCATTTCGGGCCTATAAGCGGGCCGCGCGTGCGCACTCAGGCTCCCCACCACAAGCCTCCCTCGGGTCACGGGACCCACCCTTGACGTGTCTCCTGAACCACTGTTGAGGGGTCACATCACCCACCCCTGAGGGGTCACGGGAGCCACCCCGGAGGGGTCACGTGACCCACCCCTGAGGGGTCTCGTGACCCACTCCCGAGGGGTCACGTGACCCACCCCTGAGGGGTCACGTGACCCACCCTTGAGGGGTCTCGTGACCTACCCTTTTGGGGTCACGTGACCAACCCTTGAGGGGTCTCGTGACCCACCCTTGAGGGGTCCCGTGACCCACCCTTGTGGGGTCTCCTGACCCACCCTTGGGAGGTCACGTGCCCCACCCTTGAGGGGTCACATGACCCACCTTGAGAGGTGACAGCTGTTTTACAGGGTCCCTGCGCACCTGTTCGGGGAAACAGCAGCCCTCCCTGCCACTCAGAGGACCGCACGATTTCCCACAGGCCACACTTCCTAGCAGTACCTTCAGCCCCGCACAGACAGTGTGCTAAGGACAGACTTGGGTACCGGGGACATGGGCGGGGGATTTCCCATGGAACTCTCTAAGGGCCCGGTGCCCTGTGTGGCCCGGGGAGTGCCCATGCCGTTCCTTGACCCCGCAGGACACTTGCATCCAGCAATAAGCAGCCCTCTGCCTCCACGGGGCTCAAACACCTGGGCCCGGTGTGCGGGCACCTGGCGTACGTGGAGGCAAACCCGCAGACCCCTCTGGCGCGAACCCACCACTGCGAAGATCCCCCTTTTCCTCCATCCGTAAAGGGGTCACGCTTGAGGAGTGGAAGAACATGGGGAGGCCCCCAGGAGATGGCTTTTCTCCGAGCCGCGGCTGGCTCGTTTCGGGCCTATACGTGGGCCGCGCATGCGCACTCAGGCTCCCAAGCACACACCTCCCTTGGCTCACCTGACCCACCGTTTGGAGGTCACAGCAGTTCCACAGGGTCCCTGGGCACCTGTCCGTGGACACAGGAGCCCTCCCTGCCACCTAGAGGACCACGCGATTTCCCCTTGGGAACACTGCCCAGAAGCACTCCCAGCCTCGCACAGACACTGTACCCAGGATAGACTTGTGGACCAAGGGCCTGGGCGAGGAATTTTCCAGGGAACTCTCTAAAGGCCAGGTGCCCTCTGTGGCCCTGGGAGTGCCCACGCCGTCCCTTATCCCTGCAGGACACTATCATCCAGCAATAAGCAGCCCTCTGCCTCCACGGGGCTCAAACACCTGGGCCCGTTGTGCGAGCATCTGGCGTACGTGCAGGCAAACCCGCAGACGCCTCTGGCCGGAACCCACCACTGCGAAGATCCCCCTTTTCTTCCATCCGTAAAGGGGTCCTCCTTGAGGAGTGGAGGAACATGGGGAGGCCCCCAGGAGATGGCTTTTCTCCGAGCCGCGGCTGGCTCATTTAGGGCCTATAAGCGGGCCGCGCGTGCGCACTCAGGCTCCCCACCACAAGCCTCCCTCGGGTCACGGGACCCACCCTTGACGTGTCTCCTGAACCACTGTTGAGGGGTCACATCACCCACCCCTGAGGGGTCACGGGAGCCACCCCGGAGGGGTCACGTGACCCACCCCTGAGGGGTCTCGTGACCCACTCCAGAGGTATCACCTGACCCACCCCTGAGGGGTCTCGTGACCCACTCCCGAGGGGTCACGTGACCCACCCCTGAGGGGTCTCGTGACCCACCCCTGAGGGGTCACGTGACCCACCCCTGAGGGGTCTCGTGACCCACTCCCGAGGGGTCACGTGACCCACCCCTGAGGGGTCACGTGACCCACCCTTGAGGGGTCTCGTGACCTACCCTTTTGGGGTCACGTGACCAACCCTTGAGGGGTCTCGTGACCCACCCTTGAGGGGTCCCGTGACCCACCCTTGTGGGGTCTCCTGACCCACCCTTGGGAGGTCACGTGCCCCACCCTTGAGGGGTCACATGACCCACCTTGAGAGGTCACAGCTGTTTTACAGGGTCCCTGCGCACCTGTTCGGGGAAACAGCAGCCCTCCCTGCCACTCAGAGGACCGCACGATTTCCCACAGGCCACACTTCCTAGCAGTACCTTCAGCCCCGCACAGACAGTGTGCTAAGGACAGACTTGGGTACCGGGGGCATGGGCGGGGGATTTCCCATGGAACTCTCTAAGGGCCCGGTGCCCTGTGTGGCCCGGGGAGTGCCCATGCCGTTCCTTGACCCCGCAGGACACTTGCATCCAGCAATAAGCAGCCCTCTGCCTCCACGGGGCTCTAACACCTGGGCCCGGTGTGCGGGCACCTGGCGTACGTGGAGGCAAACCCGCAGACCCCTCTGGCGCGAACCCACCACTGCGAAGATCCCCCTTTTCCTCCATCCGTAAAGGGGTCACGCTTGAGGAGTGGAAGAACATGGGGAGGCCCCCAGGAGATGGCTTTTCTCCGAGCCGCGGCTGGCTCGTTTCGGGCCTATACGTGGGCCGCGCATGCGCACTCAGGCTCCCAAGCACACACCTCCCTTGGCTCACCTGACCCACCCTTTGGAGGTCACAGCAGTTCCACAGGGTCCCTGGGCACCTGTCCGTGGACACAGGAGCCCTCCCTGCCACCTAGAGGACCACGCGATTTCCCCTGGGGAACACTGCCCAGAAGCACTCCCAGCCTCGCACAGACACTGTACCCAGGATAGACTTGTGGACCAAGGGCCTGGGCGAGGAATTTTCCAGGGAACTCTCTAAAGGCCAGGTGCCCTCTGTGGCCCTGGGAGTGCCCACGCCGTCCCTTAACCCTGCAGGACACTATCATCCAGCAATAAGCAGCCCTCTGCCTCCACGGGGCTCAAACACCTGGGCCCGTTGTGCGAGCATCTGGCGTACGTGCAGGCAAACCCGCAGACGCCTCTGGCCGGAACCCACCACTGCGAAGATCCCCCTTTTCTTCCATCCGTAAAGGGGTCCTCCTTGAGGAGTGGAGGAACATGGGGAGGCCCCCAGGAGATGGCTTTTCTCCGAGCCGCGGCTGGCTCATTTAGGGCCTATAAGCGGGCCGCGCGTGCGCACTCAGGCTCCCCACCACAAGCCTCCCTCGGGTCACGGGACCCACCCTTGACGTGTCTCCTGAACCACTGTTGAGGGGTCACATCACCCACCCCTGAGGGGTCACGGGAGCCACCCCGGAGGGGTCACGTGACCCACCCCTGAGGGGTCTCGTGACCCACTCCAGAGGTATCACCTGACCCACCACTGAGGGGTCTCGTGACCCACTCCCGAGGGGTCACGTGACCCACCCCTGAGGGGTCTCGTGACCCACCCCTGAGGGGTCACGTGACCCACCCCTGAGGGGTCTCGTGACCCACTCCCGAGGGGTCACGTGACCCACCCCTGAGGGGTCACGTGACCCACCCTTGAGGGGTCTCGTGACCTACCCTTTTGGGGTCACGTGACCAACCCTTGAGGGGTCTCGTGACCCACCCTTGGGAGGTCACGTGCCCCACCCTTGAGGGGTCACATGACCCACCTTGAGAGGTCACAGCTGTTTTACAGGGTCCCTGCGCACCTGTTCGGGGAAACAGCAGCCCTCCCTGCCACTCAGAGGACCGCACGATTTCCCACAGGCCACACTTCCTAGCAGTACCTTCAGCCCCGCACAGACAGTGTGCTAAGGACAGACTTGGGTACCGGGGGCATGGGCGGGGGATTTCCCATGGAACTCTCTAAGGGTCCGGTGCCCTGTGTGGCCCGGGGAGTGCCCATGCCGTTCCTTGACCCCGCAGGACACTTGCATCCAGCAATAAGCAGCCCTCTGCCTCCACGGGGCTCAAACACCTGGGCCCGGTGTGCGGGCACCTGGCGTACGTGGAGGCAAACCCGCAGACCCCTCTGGCGCGAACCCACCACTGCGAAGATCCCCCTTTTCCTCCATCCGTAAAGGGGTCACGCTTGAGGAGTGGAAGAACATGGGGAGGCCCCCAGGAGATGGCTTTTCTCCGAGCCGCGGCTGGCTCGTTTCGGGCCTATACGTGGGCCGCGCATGCGCACTCAGGCTCCCAAGCACACACCTCCCTTGGCTCACCTGACTCACCCTTTGGAGGTCACAGCAGTTCCACAGGGTCCCTGGGCACCTGTCCGTGGACACAGGAGCCCTCCCTGCCACCTAGAGGACCACGCGATTTCCCCTGGGGAACACTGCCCAGAAGCACTCCCAGCCTCGCACAGACACTGTACCCAGGATAGACTTGTGGACCAAGGGCCTGGGCGAGGAATTTTCCAGGGAACTCTCTAAAGGCCAGGTGCCCTCTGTGGCCCTGGGAGTGCCCACGCCGTCCCTTAACCCTGCAGGACACTATCATCCAGCAATAAGCAGCCCTCTGCCACCACGGGGCTCAAACACCTGGGCCCGTTGTGCGAGCACCTGGCGTACGTGCAGGCAAACCCGCAGACGCCTCTGGCCGGAACCCACCACTGCGAAGATCCCCCTTTTCTTCCATCCGTAAAGGGGTCCTCCTTGAGGAGTGGAGGAACATGGGGAGGCCCCCAGGAGATGGCTTTTCTCCGAGCCGCGGCTGGCTCATTTCGGGCCTATAAGCGGGCCGCGCGTGCGCACTCAGGCTCCCCACCACAAGCCTCCCTCGGGTCACAGGACCCACCCTTGACGTGTCTCCTGAACCACTGTTGAGGGGTCACATCACCCACCCCTGAGGGGTCACGGGAGCCACCCCGGAGGTGTCACGTGACCCACCCCTGAGGGGTCTCGTGACCCACTCCAGAGGTATCACCTGACCCACCACTGAGGGGTCTCGTGACCCACTCCCGAGGGGTCACGTGACCCACCCCTGAGGGGTCTCGTGACCCACCCCTGAGGGGTCACGTGACCCACCCCTGAGGGGTCTCGTGACCCACTCCCGAGGGGTCACGTGACCCACCCCTGAGGGGTCACGTGACCCACCCTTGAGGGGTCTCGTGACCTACCCTTTTGGGGTCACGTGACCAACCCTTGAGGGGTCTCGTGACCCACCCTTGAGGGGTCCCGTGACCCACCCTTGTGGGGTCTCCTGACCCACCCTTGGGAGGTCACGTGCCCCACCCTTGAGGGGTCACATGACCCACCTTGAGAGGTGACAGCTGTTTTACAGGGTCCCTGCGCACCTGTTCGGGGAAACAGCAGCCCTCCCTGCCACTCAGAGGACCGCACGATTTCCCACAGGCCACACTTCCTAGCAGTACCTTCAGCCCCGCACAGACAGTGTGCTAAGGACAGACTTGGGTACCGGGGGCATGGGCGGGGGATTTCCCATGGAACTCTCTAAGGGCCCGGTGCCCTGTGTGGCCCGGGGAGTGCCCATGCCGTTCCTTGACCCCGCAGGACACTTGCATCCAGCAATAAGCAGCCCTCTGCCTCCACGGGGCTCAAACACCTGGGCCCGGTGTGCGGGCACCTGGCGTACGTGGAGGCAAACCCGCAGACCCCTCTGGCGCGAACCCACCACTGCGAAGATCCCCCTTTTCCTCCATCCGTAAAGGGGTCACGCTTGAGGAGTGGAAGAACATGGGGAGGCCCCCAGGAGATGGCTTTTCTCCGAGCCGCGGCTGGCTCGTTTCGGGCCTATACGTGGGCCGCGCATGCGCACTCAGGCTCCCAAGCACACACCTCCCTTGGCTCACCTGACCCACCCTTTGGAGGTCACAGCAGTTCCACAGGGTCCCTGGGCACCTGTCCGTGGACACAGGAGCCCTCCCTGCCACCTAGAGGACCACGCGATTTCCCCTGGGGAACACTGCCCAGAAGCACTCCCAGCCTCGCACAGACACTGTACCCAGGATAGACTTGTGGACCAAGGGCCTGGGCGAGGAATTTTCCAGGGAACTCTCTAAAGGCCAGGTGCCCTCTGTGGCCCTGGGAGTGCCCACGCCGTCCCTTAACCCTGCAGGACACTATCATCCAGCAATAAGCAGCCCTCTGCCTCCACGGGGCTCAAACACCTGGGCCCGTTGTGCGAGCATCTGGCGTACGTGCAGGCAAACCCGCAGACGCCTCTGGCCGGAACCCACCACTGCGAAGATCCCCCTTTTCTTCCATCCGTAAAGGGGTCCTCCTTGAGGAGTGGAGGAACATGGGGAGGCCCCCAGGAGATGGCTTTTCTCCGAGCCGCGGCTGGCTCATTTAGGGCCTATAAGCGGGCCGCGCGTGCGCACTCAGGCTCCCCACCACAAGCCTCCCTCGGGTCACGGGACCCACCCTTGACGTGTCTCCTGAACCACTGTTGAGGGGTCACATCACCCACCCCTGAGGGGTCACGGGAGCCACCCCGGAGGGGTCACGTGACCCACCCCTGAGGGGTCTCGTGACCCACTCCAGAGGTATCACCTGACCCACCCCTGAGGGGTCTCGTGACCCACTCCCGAGGGGTCACGTGACCCACCCCTGAGGGGTCTCGTGACCCACCCCTGAGGGGTCACGTGACCCACCCCTGAGGGGTCTCGTGACCCACTCCCGAGGGGTCACGTGACCCACCCCTGAGGGGTCACGTGACCCACCGTTGAGGGGTCTCGTGACCTACCCTTTTGGGGTCACGTGACCAACCCTTGAGGGGTCTCGTGACCCACCCTTGAGGGGTCCCGTGACCCACCCTTGTGGGGTCTCCTGACCCACCCTTGGGAGGTCACGTGCCCCACCCTTGAGGGGTCACATGACCCACCTTGAGAGGTCACAGCTGTTTTACAGGGTCCCTGCGCACCTGTTCGGGGAAACAGCAGCCCTCCCTGCCACTCAGAGGACCGCACGATTTCCCACAGGCCACACTTCCTAGCAGTACCTTCAGCCCCGCACAGACAGTGTGCTAAGGACAGACTTGGGTACCGGGGGCATGGGCGGGGGATTTCCCATGGAACTCTCTAAGGGCCCTGTGCCCTGTGTGGCCCGGGGAGTGCCCATGCCGTTCCTTGACCCCGCAGGACACTTGCATCCAGCAATAAGCAGCCCTCTGCCTCCACGGGGCTCAAACACCTGGGCCCGGTGTGCGGGAACCTGGCGTACGTGGAGGCAAACCCGCAGACCCCTCTGGCGCGAACCCACCACTGCGAAGATCCCCCTTTTCCTCCATCCGTAAAGGGGTCACGCTTGAGGAGTGGAAGAACATGGGGAGGCCCCCAGGAGATGGCTTTTCTCCGAGCCGCGGCTGGCTCGTTTCGGGCCTATACGTGGGCCGCGCATGCGCACTCTGGCTCCCAAGCACACACCTCCCTTGGCTCACCTGACCCACCGTTTGGAGGTCACAGCAGTTCCACAGGGTCCCTGGGCACCTGTCCGTGGACACAGGAGCCCTCCCTGCCACCTAGAGGACCACGCGATTTCCCCTGGGGAACACTGCCCAGAAGCACTCCCAGCCTCGCACAGACACTGTACCCAGGATAGACTTGTGGACCAAGGGCCTGGGCGAGGAATTTTCCAGGGAACTCTCTAAAGGCCAGGTGCCCTCTGTGGCCCTGGGAGTGCCCACGCCGTCCCTTAACCCTGCAGGACACTATCATCCAGCAATAAGCAGCCCTCTGCCTCCACGGGGCTCAAACACCTGGGCCCGTTGTGCGAGCACCTGGCGTACGTGCAGGCAAACCCGCAGACGCCTCTGGCCGGAACCCACCACTGCGAAGATCCCCCTTTTCTTCCATCCGTAAAGGGGTCCTCCTTGAGGAGTGGAGGAACATGGGGAGGCCCCCAGGAGATGGCTTTTCTCCGAGCCGCGGCTGGCTCATTTCGGGCCTATAAGCGGGCCGCGCGTGCGCACTCAGGCTCCCCACCACAAGCCTCCCTCGGGTCACGGGACCCACCCTTGACGTGTCTCCTGAACCACTGTTGAGGGGTCACATCACCCACCCCTGAGGGGTCACGGGAGCCACCCCGGAGGGGTCACGTGACCCACCCCTGAGGGGTCTCGTGACCCACTCCAGAGGTATCACCTGACCCACCCCTGAGGGGTCTCGTGACCCACTCCCGAGGGGTCACGTGACCCACCCCTGAGGGGTCTCGTGACCCACTCCCGAGGGGTCACGTGACCCACCCCTGAGGGGTCACGTGACCCACCCCTGAGGGGTCACGTGACCCACCCTTGAGGGGTCTCGTGACCTACCCTTTTGGGGTCACGTGACCAACCCTTGAGGGGTCTCGTGACCCACCCTTGAGGGGTCCCGTGACCCACCCTTGTGGGGTCTCCTGACCCACCCTTGGGAGGTCACGTGCCCCACCCTTGAGGGGTCACATGACCCACCTTGAGAGGTCACAGCTGTTTTACAGGGTCCCTGCGCACCTGTTCGGGGAAACAGCAGCCCTCCCTGCCACTCAGAGGACCGCACGATTTCCCACAGGCCACACTTCCTAGCAGTACCTTCAGCCCCGCACAGACAGTGTGCTAAGGACAGACTTGGGTACCGGGGGCATGGGCGGGGGATTTCCCATGGAACTCTCTAAGGGTCCGGTGCCCTGTGTGGCCCGGGGAGTGCCCATGCCGTTCCTTGACCCCGCAGGACACTTGCATCCAGCAATAAGCAGCCCTCTGCCTCCACGGGGCTCAAACACCTGGGCCCGGTGTGCGGGCACCTGGCGTACGTGGAGGCAAACCCGCAGACCCCTCTGGCGCGAACCCACCACTGCGAAGATCCCCCTTTTCCTCCATCCGTAAAGGGGTCACGCTTGAGGAGTGGAAGAACATGGGGAGGCCCCCAGGAGATGGCTTTTCTCCGAGCCGCGGCTGGCTCGTTTCGGGCCTATACGTGGGCCGCGCATGCGCACTCAGGCTCCCAAGCACACACCTCCCTTGGCTCACCTGACCCACCCTTTGGAGGTCACAGCAGTTCCACAGGGTCCCTGGGCACCTGTCCGTGGACACAGGAGCCCTCCCTGCCACCTAGAGGACCACGCGATTTCCCCTGGGGAACACTGCCCAGAAGCACTCCCAGCCTCGCACAGACACTGTACCCAGGATAGACTTGTGGACCAAGGGCCTGGGCGAGGAATTTTCCAGGGAACTCTCTAAAGGCCAGGTGCCCTCTGTGGCCCTGGGAGTGCCCACGCCGTCCCTTAACCCTGCAGGACACTATCATCCAGCAATAAGCAGCCCTCTGCCTCCACGGGGCTCAAACACCTGGGTCCGTTGTGCGAGCATCTGGCGTACGTGCAGGCAAACCCGCAGACGCCTCTGGCCGGAACCCACCACTGCGAAGATCCCCCTTTTCTTCCATCCGTAAAGGGGTCCTCCTTGAGGAGTGGAGGAACATGGGGAGGCCCCCAGGAGATGGCTTTTCTCCGAGCCGCGGCTGGCTCATTTAGGGCCTATAAGCGGGCCGCGCGTGCGCACTCAGGCTCCCCACCACAAGCCTCCCTCGGGTCACGGGACCCACCCTTGACGTGTCTCCTGAACCACTGTTGAGGGGTCACATCACCCACCCCTGAGGGGTCACGGGAGCCACCCCGGAGGGGTCACGTGACCCACCCCTGAGGGGTCTCGTGACCCACTCCAGAGGTATCACCTGACCCACCACTGAGGGGTCTCGTGACCCACTCCCGAGGGGTCACGTGACCCACCCCTGAGGGGTCTCGTGACCCACCCCTGAGGGGTCACGTGACCCACCCCTGAGGGGTCTCGTGACCCACTCCCGAGGGGTCACGTGACCCACCCCTGAGGGGTCACGTGACCCACCCTTGAGGGGTCTCGTGACCTACCCTTTTGGGGTCACGTGACCAACCCTTGAGGGGTCTCGTGACCCACCCTTGGGAGGTCACGTGCCCCACCCTTGAGGGGTCACATGACCCACCTTGAGAGGTCACAGCTGTTTTACAGGGTCCCTGCGCACCTGTTCGGGGAAACAGCAGCCCTCCCTGCCACTCAGAGGACCGCACGATTTCCCACAGGCCACACTTCCTAGCAGTACCTTCAGCCCCGCACAGACAGTGTGCTAAGGACAGACTTGGGTACCGGGGGCATGGGCGGGGGATTTCCCATGGAACTCTCTAAGGGCCCGGTGCCCTGTGTGGCCCGGGGAGTGCCCATGCCGTTCCTTGACCCCGCAGGACACTTGCATCCAGCAATAAGCAGCCCTCTGCCTCCACGGGGCTCAAACACCTGGGCCCGGTGTGCGGGCACCTGGCGTACGTGGAGGCAAACCCGCAGACCCCTCTGGCGCGAACCCACCACTGCGAAGATCCCCCTTTTCCTCCATCCGTAAAGGGGTCACGCTTGAGGAGTGGAAGAACATGGGGAGGCCCCCAGGAGATGGCTTTTCTCCGAGCCGCGGCTGGCTCGTTTCGGGCCTATACGTGGGCCGCGCATGCGCACTCTGGCTCCCAAGCACACACCTCCCTTGGCTCACCTGACCCACCGTTTGGAGTTCACAGCAGTTCCACAGGGTCCCTGGGCACCTGTCCGTGGACACAGGAGCCCTCCCTGCCACCTAGAGGACCACGCGATTTCCCCTGGGGAACACTGCCCAGAAGCACTCCCAGCCTCGCACAGACACTGTACCCAGGATAGACTTGTGGACCAAGGGCCTGGGCGAGGAATTTTCCAGGGAACTCTCTAAAGGCCAGGTGCCCTCTGTGGCCCTGGGAGTGCCCACGCCGTCCCTTAACCCTGCAGGACACTATCATCCAGCAATAAGCAGCCCTCTGCCTCCACGGGGCTCAAACACCTGGGCCCGTTGTGCGAGCACCTGGCGTACGTGCAGGCAAACCCGCAGACGCCTCTGGCCGGAACCCACCACTGCGAAGATCCCCCTTTTCTTCCATCCGTAAAGGGGTCCTCCTTGAGGAGTGGAGGAACATGGGGAGGCCCCCAGGAGATGGCTTTTCTCCGAGCCGCGGCTGGCTCATTTCGGGCCTATAAGCGGGCCGCGCGTGCGCACTCAGGCTCCCCACCACAAGCCTCCCTCGGGTCACGGGACCCACCCTTGACGTGTCTCCTGAACCACTGTTGAGGGGTCACATCACCCACCCCTGAGGGGTCACGGGAGCCACCCCGGAGGGGTCACGTGACCCACCCCTGAGGGGTCTCGTGACCCACTCCAGAGGTATCACCTGACCCACCCCTGAGGGGTCTCGTGACCCACTCCCGAGGGGTCACGTGACCCACCCCTGAGGGGTCTCGTGACCCACTCCCGAGGGGTCACGTGACCCACCCCTGAGGGGTCTCGTGACCCACTCCCGAGGGGTCACGTGACCCACCCCTGAGGGGTCACGTGACCCACCCTTGAGGGGTCTCGTGACCTACCCTTTTGGGGTCACGTGACCAACCCTTGAGGGGTCTCGTGACCCACCCTTGAGGGGTCCCGTGACCCACCCTTGTGGGGTCTCCTGACCCACCCTTGGGAGGTCACGTGCCCCACTCTTGAGGGGTCACATGACCCACCTTGAGAGGTCACAGCTGTTTTACAGGGTCCCTGCGCACCTGTTCGGGGAAACAGCAGCCCTCCCTGCCACTCAGAGGACCGCACGATTTCCCACAGGCCACACTTCCTAGCAGTACCTTCAGCCCCGCACAGACAGTGTGCTAAGGACAGACTTGGGTACCGGGGGCATGGGCGGGGGATTTCCCATGGAACTCTCTAAGGGTCCGGTGCCCTGTGTGGCCCGGGGAGTGCCCATGCCATTCCTTGACCCCGCAGGACACTTGCATCCAGCAATAAGCAGCCCTCTGCCTCCACGGGGCTCAAACACCTGGGCCCGGTGTGCGGGCACCTGGCGTACGTGGAGGCAAACCCGCAGACCCCTCTGGCGCGAACCCACCACTGCGAAGATCCCCCTTTTCCTCCATCCGTAAAGGGGTCACGCTTGAGGAGTGGAAGAACATGGGGAGGCCCCCAGGAGATGGCTTTTCTCCGAGCCGCGGCTGGCTCGTTTCGGGCCTATACGTGGGCCGCGCATGCGCACTCAGGCTCCCAAGCACACACCTCCCTTGGCTCACCTGACCCACCCTTTGGAGGTCACAGCAGTTCCACAGGGTCCCTGGGCACCTGTCCGTGGACACAGGAGCCCTCCCTGCCACCTAGAGGACCACGCGATTTCCCCTGGGGAACACTGCCCAGAAGCACTCCCAGCCTCGCACAGACACTGTACCCAGGATAGACTTGTGGACCAAGGGCCTGGGCGAGGAATTTTCCAGGGAACTCTCTAAAGGCCAGGTGCCCTCTGTGGCCCTGGGAGTGCCCACGCCGTCCCTTAACCCTGCAGGACACTATCATCCAGCAATAAGCAGCCCTCTGCCTCCACGGGGCTCAAACACCTGGGCCCGTTGTGCGAGCATCTGGCGTACGTGCAGGCAAACCCGCAGACGCCTCTGGCCGGAACCCACCACTGCGAAGATCCCCCTTTTCTTCCATCCGTAAAGGGGTCCTCCTTGAGGAGTGGAGGAACATGGGGAGGCCCCCAGGAGATGGCTTTTCTCCGAGCCGCGGCTGGCTCATTTAGGGCCTATAAGCGGGCCGCGCGTGCGCACTCAGGCTTCCCACCACAAGCCTCCCTCGGGTCACGGGACCCACCCTTGACGTGTCTCCTGAACCACTGTTGAGGGGTCACATCACCCACCCCTGAGGGGTCACGGGAGCCACCCCGGAGGGGTCACGTGACCCACCCCTGAGGGGTCTCGTGACCCACTCCAGAGGTATCACCTGACCCACCACTGAGGGGTCTCGTGACCCACTCCCGAGGGGTCACGTGACCCACCCCTGAGGGGTCTCGTGACCCACCCCTGAGGGGTCACGTGACCCACCCCTGAGGGGTCTCGTGACCCACTCCCGAGGGGTCACGTGACCCACCCCTGAGGGGTCACGTGACCCACCCTTGAGGGGTCTCGTGACCTACCCTTTTGGGGTCACGTGACCAACCCTTGAGGGGTCTCGTGACCCACCCTTGGGAGGTCACGTGCCCCACCCTTGAGGGGTCACATGACCCACCTTGAGAGGTCACAGCTGTTTTACAGGGTCCCTGCGCACCTGTTCGGGGAAACAGCAGCCCTCCCTGCCACTCAGAGGACCGCACGATTTCCCACAGGCCACACTTCCTAGCAGTACCTTCAGCCCCGCACAGACAGTGTGCTAAGGACAGACTTGGGTACCGGGGGCATGGGCGGGGGATTTCCCATGGAACTCTCTAAGGGCCCGGTGCCCTGTGTGGCCCGGGGAGTGCCCATGCCGTTCCTTGACCCCGCAGGACACTTGCATCCAGCAATAAGCAGCCCTCTGCCTCCACGGGGCTCAAACACCTGGGCCCGGTGTGCGGGCACCTGGCGTACGTGGAGGCAAACCCGCAGACCCCTCTGGCGCGAACCCACCACTGCGAAGATCCCCCTTTTCCTCCATCCGTAAAGGGGTCACGCTTGAGGAGTGGAAGAACATGGGGAGGCCCCCAGGAGATGGCTTTTCTCCGAGCCGCGGCTGGCTCGTTTCGGGCCTATACGTGGGCCGCGCATGCGCACTCAGGCTCCCAAGCACACACCTCCCTTGGCTCACCTGACTCACCCTTTGGAGGTCACAGCAGTTCCACAGGGTCCCTGGGCACCTGTCCGTGGACACAGGAGCCCTCCCTGCCACCTAGAGGACCACGCGATTTCCCCTGGGGAACACTGCCCAGAAGCACTCCCAGCCTCGCACAGACACTGTACCCAGGATAGACTTGTGGACCAAGGGCCTGGGCGAGGAATTTTCCAGGGAACTCTCTAAAGGCCAGGTGCCCTCTGTGGCCCTGGGAGTGCCCACGCCGTCCCTTAACCCTGCAGGACACTATCATCCAGCAATAAGCAGCCCTCTGCCTCCACGGGGCTCAAACACCTGGGCCCGTTGTGCGAGCACCTGGCGTACGTGCAGGCAAACCCGCAGACGCCTCTGGCCGGAACCCACCACTGCGAAGATCCCCCTTTTCTTCCATCCGTAAAGGGGTCCTCCTTGAGGAGTGGAGGAACATGGGGAGGCCCCCAGGAGATGGCTTTTCTCCGAGCCGCGGCTGGCTCATTTCGGGCCTATAAGCGGGCCGCGCGTGCGCACTCAGGCTCCCCACCACAAGCCTCCCTCGGGTCACGGGACCCACCCTTGACGTGTCTCCTGAACCACTGTTGAGGGGTCACATCACCCACCCCTGAGGGGTCACGGGAGCCACCCCGGAGGGGTCACGTGACCCACCCCTGAGGGGTCTCGTGACCCACTCCAGAGGTATCACCTGACCCACCACTGAGGGGTCTCGTGACCCACTCCCGAGGGGTCACGTGACCCACCCCTGAGGGGTCTCGTGACCCACTCCCGAGGGGTCACGTGACCCACCCCTGAGGGGTCTCGTGACCCACTCCCGAGGGGTCACGTGACCCACCCCTGAGGGGTCACGTGACCCACCCTTGAGGGGTCTCGTGACCTACCCTTTTGGGGTCACGTGACCAACCCTTGAGGGGTCTCGTGACCCACCCTTGAGGGGTCCCGTGACCCACCCTTGTGGGGTCTCCTGACCCACCCTTGGGAGGTCACGTGCCCCACCCTTGAGGGGTCACATGACCCACCTTGAGAGGTCACAGCTGTTTTACAGGGTCCCTGCGCACCTGTTCGGGGAAACAGCAGCCCTCCCTGCCACTCAGAGGACCGCACGATTTCCCACAGGCCACACTTCCTAGCAGTACCTTCAGCCCCGCACAGACAGTGTGCTAAGGACAGACTTGGGTACCGGGGGCATGGGCGGGGGATTTCCCATGGAACTCTCTAAGGGCCCGGTGCCCTGTGTGGCCCGGGGAGTGCCCATGCCGTTCCTTGACCCCGCAGGACACTTGCATCCAGCAATAAGCAGCCCTCTGCCTCCACGGGGCTCAAACACCTGGGCCCGGTGTGCGGGCACCTGGCGTACGTGGAGGCAAACCCGCAGACCCCTCTGGCGCGAACCCACCACTGCGAAGATCCCCCTTTTCCTCCATCCGTAAAGGGGTCACGCTTGAGGAGTGGAAGAACATGGGGAGGCCCCCAGGAGATGGCTTTTCTCCGAGCCGCGGCTGGCTCGTTTCGGGCCTATACGTGGGCCGCGCATGCGCACTCTGGCTCCCAAGCACACACCTCCCTTGGCTCACCTGACCCACCCTTTGGAGGTCACAGCAGTTCCACAGGGTCCCTGGGCACCTGTCCGTGGACACAGGAGCCCTCCCTGCCACCTAGAGGACCACGCGATTTCCCCTGGGGAACACTGCCCAGAAGCACTCCCAGCCTCGCACAGACACTGTACCCAGGATAGACTTGTGGACCAAGGGCCTGGGCGAGGAATTTTCCAGGGAACTCTCTAAAGGCCAGGTGCCCTCTGTGGCCCTGGGAGTGCCCACGCCGTCCCTTAACCCTGCAGGACACTATCATCCAGCAATAAGCAGCCCTCTGCCTCCACGGGGCTCAAACACCTGGGCCCGTTGTGCGAGCACCTGGCGTACGTGCAGGCAAACACGCAGACGCCTCTGGCCGGAACCCACCACTGCGAAGATCCCCCTTTTCTTCCATCCGTAAAGGGGTCCTCCTTGAGGAGTGGAGGAACATGGGGAGGCCCCCAGGAGATGGCTTTTCTCCGAGCCGCGGCTGGCTCATTTCGGGCCTATAAGCGGGCCGCGCGTGCGCACTCAGGCTCCCCACCACAAGGCTCCCTCGGGTCACGGGACCCACCCTTGACGTGTCTCCTGAACCACTGTTGAGGGGTCACATCACCCACCCCTGAGGGGTCACGGGAGCCACCCCGGAGGGGTCACGTGACCCACCCCTGAGGGGTCTCGTGACCCACTCCAGAGGTATCACGTGACCCACCCCTGAGGGGTCTCGTGACCCACTCCCGAGGGGTCACGTGACCCACCCCTGAGGGGTCTCGTGACCCACTCCCGAGGGGTCACGTGACCCTCCCCTGAGGGGTCTCGTGACCCACTCCCGAGGGGTCACGTGACCCACCCCTGAGGGGTCACGTGACCCACCCTTGAGGGGTCTCGTGACCTACCCTTTTGGGGTCACGTGACCAACCCTTGAGGGGTCTCGTGACCCACCCTTGAGGGGTCCCGTGACCCACCCTTGTGGGGTCTCCTGACCCACCCTTGGGAGGTCACGTGCCCCACCCTTGAGGGGTCACATGACCCACCTTGAGAGGTCACAGCTGTTTTACAGGGTCCCTGCGCACCTGTTCGGGGAAACAGCAGCCCTCCCTGCCACTCAGAGGACCGCACTATTTCCCACAGGCCACACTGCCTAGCAGTACCTTCAGCCCCGTACAGACAGTGTGCTAAGGACAGACTTGGGTACCGGGGGCATGGGCGGGGGATTTCCCATGGAACTCTCTAAGGGCCCGGTGCCCTGTGTGGCCCGGGGAGTGCCCATGCCGTTCCTTGACCCCGCAGGACACTTGCATCCAGCAATAAGCAGCCCTCTGCCTCCACGGGGCTCAAACACCTGGGCCCGGTGTGCGGGCACCTGGCGTACGTGGAGGCAAACCCGCAGACCCCTCTGGCGCGAACCCACCACTGCGAAGATCCCCCTTTTCCTCCATCCGTAAAGGGGTCACGCTTGAGGAGTGGAAGAACATGGGGAGGCCCCAGGAGATGGCTTTTCTCCGAGCCGCGGCTGGCTCGTTTCGGGCCTATACGTGGTCCGCGCATGCGCACTCAGGCTCCCAAGCACACACCTCCCTTGGCTCAGCTGACCCACCCTTTAGAGGTCACAGCAGTTCCACAGGGTCCCTGGGCACCTGTCCGTGGACACAGGAGCCCTCCCAGCCACCTAGAGGACCACGCGATTTCCCCTGGGGAACACTGCCCAGAAGCACTCCCAGCCTCGCACAGACACTGTACCCAGGATAGACTTGTGGACCAAGGGCCTGGGCGAGGAATTTTCCAGGGAACTCTCTAAAGGCCAGGTGCCCTCTGTGGCCCTGGGAGTGCCCACGCCGTCCCTTAACCCTGCAGGACACTATCATCCAGCAATAAGCAGCCCTCTGCCTCCACGGGGCTCAAACACCTGGGCCCGTTGTGCGAGCATCTGGCGTACGTGCAGGCAAACCCGCAGACGCCTCTGGCCGGAACCCACCACTGCGAAGATCCCCCTTTTCTTCCATCCGTAAAGGGGTCCTCCTTGAGGAGTGGAGGAACATGGGGAGGCCCCCAGGAGATGGCTTTTCTCCGAGCCGCGGCTGGCTCATTTAGGGCCTATAAGCGGGCCGCGCGTGCGCACTCAGGCTCCCCACCACAAGCCTCCCTCGGGTCACGGGACCCACCCTTGACGTGTCTCCTGAACCACTGTTGAGGGGTCACATCACCCACCCCTGAGGGGTCACGGGAGCCACCCCGGAGGGGTCACGTGACCCACCCCTGAGGGGTCTCGTGACCCACTCCAGAGGTATCACCTGACCCACCCCTGAGGGGTCTCGTGACCCACTCCCGAGGGGTCACGTGACCCACCCCTGAGGGGTCTCGTGACCCACTCCCGAGGGGTCACGTGACCCACCCCTGAGGGGTCTCGTGACCCACTCCCGAGGGGTCACGTGACCCACCCCTGAGGGGTCACGTGACCCACCCTTGAGGGGTCTCGTGACCTACCTTTTTGGGGTCACGTGACCAACCCTTGAGGGGTCTCGTGACCCACCCTTGAGGGGTCCCGTGACCCACCCTTGTGGGGTCTCCTGACCCACCCTTGGGAGGTCACGTGCCCCACCCTTGAGGGGTCACATGACCCACCTTGAGAGGTCACAGCTGTTTTACAGGGTCCCTGCGCACCTGTTCGGGGAAACAGCAGCCCTCCCTGCCACTCAGAGGACCGCACGATTTCCCACAGGCCACACTTCCTAGCAGTACCTTCAGCCCCGCACAGACAGTGTGCTAAGGACAGACTTGGGTACCGGGGGCATGGGCGGGGGATTTCCCATGGAACTCTCTAAGGGTCCGGTGCCCTGTGTGGCCCGGGGAGTGCCCATGCCGTTCCTTGACCCCGCAGGACACTTGCATCCAGCAATAAGCAGCCCTCTGCCTCCACGGGGCTCAAACACCTGGGCCCGGTGTGCGGGCACCTGGCGTACGTGGAGGCAAACCCGCAGACCCCTCTGGCGCGAACCCACCACTGCGAAGATCCCCCTTTTCCTCCATCCGTAAAGGGGTCACGCTTGAGGAGTGGAAGAACATGGGGAGGCCCCCAGGAGATGGCTTTTCTCCGAGCCGCGGCTGGCTCGTTTCGGGCCTATACGTGGGCCGCGCATGCGCACTCAGGCTCCCAAGCACACACCTCCCTTGGCTCACCTGACCCACCCTTTGGAGGTCACAGCAGTTCCACAGGGTCCCTGGGCACCTGTCCGTGGACACAGGAGCCCTCCCTGCCACCTAGAGGACCACGCGATTTCCCCTGGGGAACACTGCCCAGAAGCACTCCCAGCCTCGCACAGACACTGTACCCAGGATAGACTTGTGGACCAAGGGCCTGGGCGAGGAATTTTCCAGGGAACTCTCTAAAGGCCAGGTGCCCTCTGTGGCCCTGGGAGTGCCCACGCCGTCCCTTAACCCTGCAGGACACTATCATCCAGCAATAAGCAGCCCTCTGCCTCCACGGGGCTCAAACACCTGGGCCCGTTGTGCGAGCATCTGGCGTACGTGCAGGCAAACCCGCAGACGCCTCTGGCCGGAACCCACCACTGCGAAGATCCCCCTTTTCTTCCATCCGTAAAGGGGTCCTCCTTGAGGAGTGGAGGAACATGGGGAGGCCCCCAGGAGATGGCTTTTCTCCGAGCCGCGGCTGGCTCATTTAGGGCCTATAAGCGGGCCGCGCGTGCGCACTCAGGCTCCCCACCACAAGCCTCCCTCGGGTCACGGGACCCACCCTTGACGTGTCTCCTGAACCACTGTTGAGGGGTCACATCACCCACCCCTGAGGGGTCACGGGAGCCACCCCGGAGGGGTCACGTGACCCACCCCTGAGGGGTCTCGTGACCCACTCCAGAGGTATCACCTGACCCACCACTGAGGGGTCTCGTGACCCACTCCCGAGGGGTCACGTGACCCACCCCTGAGGGGTCTCGTGACCCACCCCTGAGGGGTCACGTGACCCACCCCTGAGGGTTCTCGTGACCCACTCCCGAGGGGTCACGTGACCCACCCCTGAGGGGTCACGTGACCCACCCTTGAGGGGTCTCGTGACCTACCCTTTTGGGGTCACGTGACCAACCCTTGAGGGGTCTCGTGACCCACCCTTGGGAGGTCACGTGCCCCACCCTTGAGGGGTCACATGACCCACCTTGAGAGGTCACAGCTGTTTTACAGGGTCCCTGCGCACCTGTTCGGGGAAACAGCAGCCCTCCCTGCCACTCAGAGGACCGCACGATTTCCCACAGGCCACACTTCCTAGCAGTACCTTCAGCCCCGCACAGACAGTGTGCTAAGGACAGACTTGGGTACCGGGGGCATGGGCGGGGGATTTCCCATGGAACTCTCTAAGGGTCCGGTGCCCTGTGTGGCCCGGGGAGTGCCCATGCCGTTCCTTGACCCCGCAGGACACTTGCATCCAGCAATAAGCAGCCCTCTGCCTCCACGGGGCTCAAACACCTGGGCCCGGTGTGCGGGCACCTGGCGTACGTGGAGGCAAACCCGCAGACCCCTCTGGCGCGAACCCACCACTGCGAAGATCCCCCTTTTCCTCCATCGGTAAAGGGGTCACGCTTGAGGAGTGGAAGAACATGGGGAGGCCCCCAGGAGATGGCTTTTCTCCGAGCCGCGGCTGGCTCGTTTCGGGCCTATACGTGGGCCGCGCATGCGCACTCAGGCTCCCAAGCACACACCTCCCTTGGCTCACCTGACTCACCCTTTGGAGGTCACAGCAGTTCCACAGGGTCCCTGGGCACCTGTCCGTGGACACAGGAGCCCTCCCTGCCACCTAGAGGACCACGCGATTTCCCCTGGGGAACACTGCCCAGAAGCACTCCCAGCCTCGCACAGACACTGTACCCAGGATAGACTTGTGGACCAAGGGCCTGGGCGAGGAATTTTCCAGGGAACTCTCTAAAGGCCAGGTGCCCTCTGTGGCCCTGGGAGTGCCCACGCCGTCCCTTAACCCTGCAGGACACTATCATCCAGCAATAAGCAGCCCTCTGCCTCCACGGGGCTCAAACACCTGGGCCCGTTGTGCGAGCACCTGGCGTACGTGCAGGCAAACCCGCAGACGCCTCTGGCCGGAACCCACCACTGCGAAGATCCCCCTTTTCTTCCATCCGTAAAGGGGTCCTCCTTGAGGAGTGGAGGAACATGGGGAGGCCCCCAGGAGATGGCTTTTCTCCGAGCCGCGGCTGGCTCATTTAGGGCCTATAAGCGGGCCGCGCGTGCGCACTCAGGCTCCCCACCACAAGCCTCCCTCGGGTCACGGGACCCACCCTTGACGTGTCTCCTGAACCACTGTTGAGGGGTCACATCACCCACCCCTGAGGGGTCACGGGAGCCACCCCGGAGGGGTCACGTGACCCACCCCTGAGGGGTCTCGTGACCCACTCCAGAGGTATCACCTGACCCACCACTGAGGGGTCTCGTGACCCACTCCCGAGGGGTCACGTGACCCACCCCTGAGGGGTCTCGTGACCCACCCCTGAGGGGTCCCGTGACCCACCCCTGAGGGGTCTCGTGACCCACTCCCGAGGGGTCACGTGACCCACCCCTGAGGGGTCACGTGACCCACCCTTGAGGGGTCTCGTGACCTACCCTTTTGGGGTCACGTGACCCACCCCTGAGGGGTCTCGTGACCCACTCCAGAGGTATCACGTGACCCACCCCTGAGGGGTCTCGTGACCCACTCCCGAGGGGTCACGTGACCCACCCCTGAGGGGTCTCGTGACCCACTCCCGAGGGGTCACGTGACCCTCCCCTGAGGGGTCTCGTGACCCACTCCCGAGGGGTCACGTGACCCACCCCTGAGGGGTCACGTGACCCACCCTTGAGGGGTCTCGTGACCTACCCTTTTGGGGTCACGTGACCAACCCTTGAGGGGTCTCGTGACCCACCCTTGAGGGGTCCCGTGACCCACCCTTGTGGGGTCTCCTGACCCACCCTTGGGAGGTCACGTGCCCCACCCTTGAGGGGTCACATGACCCACCTTGAGAGGTCACAGCTGTTTTACAGGGTCCCTGCGCACCTGTTCGGGGAAACAGCAGCCCTCCCTGCCACTCAGAGGACCGCACGATTTCCCACAGGCCACACTTCCTAGCAGTACCTTCAGCCCCGCACAGACAGTGTGCTAAGGACAGACTTGGGTACCGGGGGCATGGGCGGGGGATTTCCCATGGAACTCTCTAAGGGCCCGGTGCCCTGTGTGGCCCTGGGAGTGCCCATGCCGTTCCTTGACCCCGCAGGACACTTGCATCCAGCAATAAGCAGCCCTCTGCCTCCACGGGGCTCAAACACCTGGGCCCGGTGTGCGGGCACCTGGCGTACGTGGAGGCAAACCCGCAGACCCCTCTGGCGCGAACCCACCACTGCGAAGATCCCCCTTTTCCTCCATCCGTAAAGGGGTCACGCTTGAGGAGTGGAAGAACATGGGGAGGCCCCCAGGAGATGGCTTTTCTCCGAGCCGCGGCTGGCTCGTTTCGGGCCTATACGTGGGCCGCGCATGCGCACTCTGGCTCCCAAGCACACACCTCCCTTGGCTCACCTGACCCACCCTTTGGAGGTCACAGCAGTTCCACAGGGTCCCTGGGCACCTGTCCGTGGACACAGGAGCCCTCCCTGCCACCTAGAGGACCACGCGATTTCCCCTGGGGAACACTGCCCAGAAGCACTCCCAGCCTCGCACAGACACTGTACCCAGGATAGACTTGTGGACCAAGGGCCTGGGCGAGGAATTTTCCAGGGAACTCTCTAAAGGCCAGGTGCCCTCTGTGGCCCTGGGAGTGCCCACGCCGTCCCTTAACCCTGCAGGACACTATCATCCAGCAATAAGCAGCCCTCTGCCTCCACGGGGCTCAAACACCTGGGCCCGTTGTGCGAGCACCTGGCGTACGTGCAGGCAAACCCGCAGACGCCTCTGGCCGGAACCCACCACTGCGAAGATCCCCCTTTTCTTCCATCCGTAAAGGGGTCCTCCTTGAGGAGTGGAGGAACATGGGGAGGCCCCCAGGAGATGGCTTTTCTCCGAGCCGCGGCTGGCTCATTTCGGGCCTATAAGCGGGCCGCGCGTGCGCACTCAGGCTCCCCACCACAAGGCTCCCTGGGGTCACGGGACCCACCCTTGACGTGTCTCCTGAACCACTGTTGAGGGGTCACATCACCCACCCCTGAGGGGTCACGGGAGCCACCCCGGAGGGGTCACGTGACCCACCCCTGAGGGGTCTCGTGACCCACTCCAGAGGTATCACGTGACCCACCCCTGAGGGGTCTCGTGACCCACTCCCGAGGGGTCACGTGACCCACCCCTGAGGGGTCTCGTGACCCACTCCCGAGGGGTCACGTGACCCTCCCCTGAGGGGTCTCGTGACCCACTCCCGAGGGGTCACGTGACCCACCCCTGAGGGGTCACGTGACCCACCCTTGAGGGGTCTCGTGACCTACCCTTTTGGGGTCACGTGACCAACCCTTGAGGGGTCTCGTGACCCACCCTTGAGGGGTCCCGTGACCCACCCTTGTGGGGTCTCCTGACCCACCGTTGGGAGGTCACGTGCCCCACCCTTGAGGGGTCACATGACCCACCTTGAGAGGTCACAGCTGTTTTACAGGGTCCCTGCGCACCTGTTCGGGGAAACAGCAGCCCTCCCTGCCACTCAGAGGACCGCACGATTTCCCACAGGCCACACTGCCTAGCAGTACCTTCAGCCCCGCACAGACAGTGTGCTAAGGACAGACTTGGGTACCGGGGGCATGGGCGGGGGATTTCCCATGGAACTCTCTAAGGGCCCGGTGCCCTGTGTGGCCCGGGGAGTGCCCATGCCGTTCCTTGACCCCGCAGGACACTTGCATCCAGCAATAAGCAGCCCTCTGCCTCCACGGGGCTCAAACACCTGGGCCCGGTGTGCGGGCACCTGGCGTACGTGGAGGCAAACCCGCAGACCCCCCTGGCGCGAACCCACCACTGCGAAGATCCCCCTTTTCCTCCATCCGTAAAGGGGTCACGCTTGAGGAGTGGAAGAACATGGGGAGGCCCCCAGGAGATGGCTTTTCTCCGAGCCGCGGCTGGCTCGTTTCGGTCCTATACGTGGGTCGCGCATGCGCACTCAGGCTCCCAAGCACACACCTCCCTTGGCTCACCTGACCCACCCTTTAGAGGTCACAGCAGTTCCACAGGGTCCCTGGGCACCTGTCCGTGGACACAGGAGCCCTCCCTGCCACCTAGAGGACCACGCGATTTCCCCTTGGGAACACTGCCCAGAAGCACTCCCAGCCTCGCACAGACACTGTACCCAGGATAGACTTGTGGACCAAGGGCCTGGGCGAGGAATTTTCCAGGGAACTCTCTAAAGGCCAGGTGCCCTCTGTGGCTCTGGGAGTGCCCACGCCGTCCCTTAACCCTGCAGGACACTATCATCCAGCAATAAGCAGCCCTCTGCCTCCACGGGGCTCAAACACCTGGGCCCGTTGTGCGAGCACCTGGCGTACGTGCAGGCAAACCCGCAGACGCCTCTGGCCGGAACCCACCACTGCGAAGATCCCCCTTTTCTTCCATCCGTAAAGGGGTCCTCCTTGAGGAGTGGAGGAATTTGGGGAGGCCCCCAGGAGATGGCTTTTCTCCGAGCCGCGGCTGGCTCATTTCGGGCCTATAAGCGGGCCGCGCGTGCGCACTCAGGCTCCCCACCACAAGCCTCCCTCGGGTCACGGGACCCACCCTTGACGTGTCTCCTGAACCACAGTTGAGGGGTCACATCACCCACCCCTGAGGGGTCACGGGAGCCACCCCGGAGGGGTCACGTGACCCACCCCTGAGGGGTCTCGTGACCCACTCCAGAGGTATCACGTGACCCACCCCTGAGGGGTCTCGTGACCCACTCCCGAGGGGTCACGTGACCCACCCCTGAGGGGTCTCGTGACCCACTCCCGAGGGGTCACGTGACCCACCCCTGAGGGGTCTCGTGACCCACTCCCGAGGGGTCACGTGACCCACCCCTGAGGGGTCACGTAACCCACCCTTGAGGGGTCTCGTGACCTACCCTTTTGGGGTCACGTGACCAACCCTTGAGGGGTCTCGTGACCCACCCTTGAGGGGTCCCGTGACCCACCCTTGTGGGGTCTCCTGACCCACCCTTGGGAGGTCACGTGCCCCACCCTTGAGGGGTCACATGACCCACCTTGAGAGGTCACAGCTGTTTTACAGGGTCCCTGCGCACCTGTTCGGGGAAACAGCAGCCCTCCCTGCCACTCAGAGGACCGCACGATTTCCCACAGGCCACACTGCCTAGCAGTACCTTCAGCCCCGCACAGACAGTGTGCTAAGGACAGACTTGGGTACTGGGGGCATGGGCGGGGGATTTCCCATGGAACTCTCTAAGGGCCCGGTGCCCTGTGTGGCCCGGGGAGTGCCCATGCCGTTCCTTGACCCCGCAGGACACTTGCATCCAGCAATAAGCAGCCCTCTGCCTCCACTGGGCTCAAACACCTGGGCCCGGTGTGCGGGCACCTGGCGTACGTGGAGGCAAACCCGCAGACCTCCTGGCGCGAACCCACCACTGCGAAGATCCCCCTTTTCCTCCATCCGTAAAGGGGTCACGCTTGAGGAGTGGAAGAACATGGGGAGGCCCCCAGGAGATGGCTTTTCTCCGAGCCGCGGCTGGCTCATTTCGGGCCTATACGTGGGCCGCGCATGCGCACTCAGGCTCCCAATCACACACCTCCCTTGGCTCACCTGACCCACCCTTTAGAGGTCACAGCAGTTCCACAGGGTCCCTGGGCACCTGTCCGTGGACACAGGAGCCCTCCCTGCCACCTAGAGGACCACGCGATTTCCCCTGGGGAACACTGCCCAGAAGCACTCCCAGCCTCGCACAGACACTGTACCCAGGATAGACTTGTGGACCAAGGGCCTGGGCGAGGAATTTTCCAGGGAACTCTCTAAAGGCCAGGTGCCCTCTGTGGCCCTGGGAGTGCCCACGCCGTCCCTTAACCCTGCAGGACACTATCATCCAGCAATAAGCAGCCCTCTGCCTCCACGGGGCTCAAACACCTGGGCCCGTTGTGCGAGCACCTGGCGTACGTGCAGGCAAACCCGCAGACGCCTCTGGCCGGAACCCACCACTGCGAAGATCCCCCTTTTCTTCCATCCGTAAAGGGGTCCTCCTTGAGGAGTGGAGGAACATGGGGAGGCCCCCAGGAGATGGCTTTTCTCCGAGCCGCGGCTGGCTCATTTCGGGCCTATAAGCGGGCCGCGCGTGCGCACTCAGGCTCCCCACCACAAGCCTCCCTCGGGTCACGGGACCCACCCTTGACGTGTCTCCTGAACCACTGTTGAGGGGTCACATCACCCACCCCTGAGGGGTCACGGGAGCCACCCCGGAGGGGTCACGTGACCCACCCCTGAGGGGTCTCATGACCCACTCCAGAGGTATCACGTGACCCACCCCTGAGGGGTCTCGTGACCCACTCCCGAGGGGTCACGTGACCCACCCCTGAGGGGTCTCGTGACCCACTCCCGAGGGGTCACGTGACCCACCCCTGAGGGGTCACGTGACCCACCGTTGAGGGGTCTCGTGACCTACCCTTTTGGGGTCACGTGACCAACCCTTGAGGGGTCTCGTGACCCACCCTTGAGGGGTCCCGTGACCCACCCTTGTGGGGTCTCCTGACCCACCCTTGGGAGGTCACGTGCCCCACCCTTGAGGGGTCACATGACCCACCTTGAGAGGTCACAGGGAAACAGCAGCCCTCCCTGCCACTCAGAGGACCGCACGATTTCCCACAGGCCACACTGCCTAGCAGTACCTTCAGCCCCGCACAGACAGTGTGCTAAGGACAGACTTGGGTACCGGGGGCATGGGCGGGGGATTTCCCATGGAACTCTCTAAGGGCCCGGTGCCCTGTGTGGCCCGGGGAGTGCCCATGCCGTTCCTTGACCCCGCAGGACACTTGCATCCAGCAATAAGCAGCCCTCTGCCTCCACGGGGCTCAAACACCTGGGCCCGGTGTGCGGGCACCTGGCGTACGTGGAGGCAAACCCGCAGACCCCCCTGGCGCGAACCCACCACTGCGAAGATCCCCCTTTTCCTCCATCCGTAAAGGGGTCACGCTTGAGGAGTGGAAGAACATGGGGAGGCCCCCAGGAGATGGCTTTTCTCCGAGCCGCGGCTGGCTCGTTTCGGGCCTATACGTGGGTCGCGCATGCGCACTCAGGCTCCCAAGCACACACCTCCCTTGGCTCACCTGACCCACCCTTTAGAGGTCACAGCAGTTCCACAGGGTCCCTGGGCACCTGTCCGTGGACACAGGAGCCCTCCCTGCCACCTAGAGGACCACGCGATTTCCCCTTGGGAACACTGCCCAGAAGCACTCCCAGCCTCGCACAGACACTGTACCCAGGATAGACTTGTGGACCAAGGGCCTGGGCGAGGAATTTTCCAGGGAACTCTCTAAAGGCCAGGTGCCCTCTGTGGCCCTGGGAGTGCCCACGCCGTCCCTTAACCCTGCAGGACACTATCATCCAGCAATAAGCAGCCCTCTGCCTCCACGGGGCTCAAACACCTGGGCCCGTTGTGCGAGCACCTGGCGTACGTGCAGGCAAACCCGCAGACGCCTCTGGCCGGAACCCACCACTGCGAAGATCCCCCTTTTCTTCCATCCGTAAAGGGGTCCTCCTTGAGGAGTGGAGGAACATGGGGAGGCCCCCAGGAGATGGCTTTTCTCCGAGCCGCGGCTGGCTCATTTCGGGCCTATAAGCGGGCCGCGCGTGCGCACTCAGGCTCCCCACCACAAGCCTCCCTCGGGTCACGGGACCCACCCTTGACGTGTCTCCTGAACCACAGTTGAGGGGTCACATCACCCACCCCTGAGGGGTCACGGGAGCCACCCCGGAGGTGTCACGTGACCCACCCCTGAGGGGTCTCGTGACCCACTCCAGAGGTATCACGTGACCCACCCCTGAGGGGTCTCGTGACCCACTCCCGAGGGGTCACGTGACCCACCCCTGAGGGGTCTCGTGACCCACTCCCGAGGGGTCACGTGACCCACCCCTGAGGGGTCACGTGACCCACCCTTGAGGGGTCTCGTGACCTACCCTTTTGGGGTCACGTGACCAACCCTTGAGGGGTCTCGTGACCCACCCTTGAGGGGTCCCGTGACCCACCCTTGTGGGGTCTCATGACCCACCCTTGGGAGGTCACGTGCCCCACCCTTGAGGGGTCACATGACCCACCTTGAGAGGTCACAGCTGTTTTACAGGGTCCCTGCGCACCTGTTCGGGGAAACAGCAGCCCTCCATGCCACTCAGAGGACCGCACGATTTCCCACAGGCCACACTGCCTAGCAGTACCTTCAGCCCCGCACAGACAGTGTGCTAAGGACAGACTTGGGTACCGGGGGCATGGGCGGGGGATTTCCCATGGAACTCTCTAAGGGCCCGGTGCCCTGTGTGGCCCGGGGAGTGCCCATGCCGTTCCTTGACCCCGCAGGACACTTGCATCCAGCAATAAGCAGCCCTCTGCCTCCACGGGGCTCAAACACCTGGGCCCGGTGTGCGGGCACCTGGCGTACGTGGAGGCAAACCCGCAGACCCCCCTGGCGCGAACCCACCACTGCGAAGATCCCCCTTTTCCTCCATCCGTAAAGGGGTCACGCTTGAGGAGTGGAAGAACATGGGGAGGCCCCCAGGAGATGGCTTTTCTCCGAGCCGCGGCTGGCTCGTTTCGGGCCTATACGTGGGTCGCGCATGCGCACTCAGGCTCCCAAGCACACACCTCCCTTGGCTCACCTGACCCACCCTTTAGAGGTCACAGCAGTTCCACAGGGTCCCTGGGCACCTGTCCGTGGACACAGGAGCCCTCCCTGCCACCTAGAGGACCACGCGATTTCCCCATGGGTACACTGCCCAGAAGCACTCCCAGCCTCGCACAGACACTGTACCCAGGATAGACTTGTGGACCAAGGGCCTGGGCGAGGAATTTTCCAGGGAACTCTCTAAAGGCCAGGTGCCCTCTGTGGCCCTGGGAGTGCCCACGCCGTCCCTTAACCCTGCAGGACACTATCATCCAGCAATAAGCAGCCCTCTGCCTCCACGGGGCTCAAACACCTGGGCCCGTTGTGCGAGCACCTGGCGTACGTGCAGGCAAACCCGCAGACGCATCTGGCCGGAACCCATCACTGAGAAGATCCCCCTTTTCTTCCATCCGTAAAGGGGTCCTCCTTGAGGAGTGGAGGAACATGGGGAGGCCCCCAGGAGATGGCTTTTCTCCGAGCCGCGGCTGGCTCATTTCGGGCCTATAAGCGGGCCGCGCGTGCGCACTCAGGCTCCCCACCACAAGCCTCCCTCGGGTCACGGGACCCACCCTTGACGTGTCTCCTGAACCACAGTTGAGGGGTCACATCACCCACCCCTGAGGGGTCACGGGAGCCACCCCGGAGGGGTCACGTGACCCACCCCTGAGGGGTCTCGTGACCCACTCCAGAGGTATCACGTGACCCACCCCTGAGGGGTCTCGTGACCCACTCCCGAGGGGTCACGTGACCCACCCCTGAGGGGTCTCGTGACCCACTCCCGAGGGGTCACGTGACCCACCCCTGAGGGGTCTCGTGACCCACTCCCGAGGGGTCACGTGACCCACCCCTGAGGGGTCACGTGACCCACCCTTGAGGGGTCTCGTGACCTACCCTTTTGGGGTCACGTGACCAACCCTTGAGGGGTCTCGTGACCCACCCTTGAGGGGTCCTGTGACCCACCCTTGTGGGGTCTCCTGACCCACCCTTGGGAGGTCACGTGCCCCACCCTTGAGGGGTCACATGACCCACCTTGAGAGGTCACAGCTGTTTTACAGGGTCCCTGCGCACCTGTTCGGGGAAACAGCAGCCCTCCCTGCCACTCAGAGGACCGCACGATTTCCCACAGGCCACACTGCCTAGCAGTACCTTCAGCCCCGCACAGACAGTGTGCTAAGGACAGACTTGGGTACTGGGGGCATGGGCGGGGGATTTCCCATGGAACTCTCTAAGGGCCCGGTGCCCTGTGTGGCCCGGGGAGTGCCCATGCCGTTCCTTGACACCGCAGGACACTTGCATCCAGCAATAAGCAGCCCTCTGCCTCCACTGGGCTCAAACACCTGGGCCCGGTGTGCGGGCACCTGGCGTACGTGGAGGCAAACCCGCAGACCTCCTGGCGCGAACCCACCACTGCGAAGATCCCCCTTTTCCTCCATCCGTAAAGGGGTCACGCTTGAGGAGTGGAAGAACATGGGGAGGCCCCCAGGAGATGGCTTTTCTCCGAGCCGCGGCTGGCTCATTTCGGGCCTATACGTGGGCCGCGCATGCGCACTCAGGCTCCCAAGCACACACCTCCCTTGGCTCACCTGACCCACCCTTTAGAGGTCACAGCAGTTCCACAGGGTCCCTGGGCACCTGTCCGTGGACACAGGAGCCCTCCCTGCCACCTAGAGGACCACGCGATTTCCCCTGGGGAACACTGCCCAGAAGCACTCCCAGCCTCGCACAGACACTGTACCCAGGATAGACTTGTGGACCAAGGGCCTGGGCGAGGAATTTTCCAGGGAACTCTCTAAAGGCCAGGTGCCCTCTGTGGCCCTGGGAGTGCCCACGCCGTCCCTTAACCCTGCAGGACACTATCATCCAGCAATAAGCAGCCCTCTGCCTCCACGGGGCTCAAACACCTGGGCCCGTTGTGCGAGCACCTGGCGTACGTGCAGGCAAACCCGCAGACGCCTCTGGCCGGAACCCACCACTGCGAAGATCCCCCTTTTCTTCCATCCGTAAAGGGGTCCTCCTTGAGGAGTGGAGGAACATGGGGAGGCCCCCAGGAGATGGCTTTTCTCCGAGCCGCGGCTGGCTCATTTCGGGCCTATAAGCGGGCCGCGCGTGCGCACTCAGGCTCCCCACCACAAGCCTCCCTCGGGTCACGGGACCCACCCTTGACGTGTCTCCTGAACCACAGTTGAGGGGTCACATCACCCACCCCTGAGGGGTCACGGGAGCCACCCCGGAGGTGTCACGTGACCCACCCCTGAGGGGTCTCGTGACCCACTCCAGAGGTATCACGTGACCCACCCCTGAGGGGTCTCGTGACCCACTCCCGAGGGGTCACGTGACCCACCCCTGAGGGGTCTCGTGACCCACTCCCGAGGGGTCACGTGACCCACCCCTGAGGGGTCTCGTGACCCACTCCCGAGGGGTCACGTGACCCACCCCTGAGGGGTCACGTAACCCACCCTAGAGGGGTCTCGTGACCTACCCTTTTGGGGTCACGTGACCAACCCTTGAGGGGTCTCGTGACCCACCCTTGAGGGGTCCTGTGACCCACCCTTGTGGGGTCTCCTGACCCACCCTTGGGAGGTCACGTGCCCCACCCTTGAGGGGTCACATGACCCACCTTGAGAGGTCACAGCTGTTTTACAGGGTCCCTGCGCACCTGTTCGGGGAAACAGCAGCCCTCCCTGCCACTCAGAGGACCGCACGATTTCCCACAGGCCACACTGCCTAGCAGTACCTTCAGCCCCGCACAGACAGTGTGCTAAGGACAGACTTGGGTACCGGGGGCATGGGCGGGGGATTTCCCATGGAACTCTCTAAGGGCCCGGTGCCCTGTGTGGCCCGGGGAGTGCCCATGCCGTTCCTTGACCCTGCAGGACACTTGCATCCAGCAATAAGCAGCCCTCTGCCTCCACTGGGCTCAAACACCTGGGCCCGGTGTGCGGGCACCTGGCGTACGTGGAGGCAAACCCGCAGACCTCCTGGCGCGAACCCACCACTGTGAAGATCCCCCTTTTCCTCCATCCGTAAAGGGGTCACGCTTGAGGAGTGGAAGAACATGGGGAGGCCCCCAGGAGATGGCTTTTCTCCGAGCCGCGGCTGGCTCATTTCGGGCCTATACGTGGGCCGCGCATGCGCACTCAGGCTCCCAAGCACACACCTCCCTTGGCTCACCTGACCCACCCTTTGGAGGTCACAGCAGTTCCACAGGGTCCCTGGGCACCTGTCCGTGGACACAGGAGCCCTCCCTGCCACCTAGAGGACCACGCGATTTCCCCTGGGGAACACTGCCCAGAAGCACTCCCAGCCTCGCACAGACACTGTACCCAGGATAGACTTGTGGACCAAGGGCCTGGGCGAGGAATTTTCCAGGGAACTCTCTAAAGGCCAGGTGCCCTCTGTGGCCCTGGGAGTGCCCACGCCGTCCCTTAACCCTGCAGGACACTATCATCCAGCAATAAGCAGCCCTCTGCCTCCACGGGGCTCAAACACCTGGGCCCGTTGTGCGAGCACCTGGCGTACGTGCAGGCAAACCCGCAGACGCCTCTGGCCGGAACCCACCACTGCGAAGATCCCCCTTTTCTTCCATCCGTAAAGGGGTCCTCCTTGAGGAGTGGAGGAACATGGGGAGGCCCCCAGGAGATGGCTTTTCTCCGAGCCGCGGCTGGCTCATTTCGGGCCTATAAGCGGGCCGCGCGTGCGCACTCAGGCTCCCCACCACAAGCCTCCCTCGGGTCACGGGACCCACCCTTGACGTGACTCCTGAACCACTGTTGAGGGGTCACATCACCCACCCCTGAGGGGTCTCATGACCGACTCCAGAGTTATCACGTGTCCCACCCCTGAGGGGTCTCGTGACCCACTCCCGAGGGGTCACGTGACCCACCCCTGAGGGGTCTCGTGACCCACTCCCGAGGGGTCACGTGACCCACCCCTGAGGGGTCACGTGACCCACCCTTGAGGGGTCTCGTGACCTACCCTTTTGGGGTCACGTGACCAACCCTTGAGGGGTCTCGTGACCCACCCTTGAGGGGTCCCGTGACCCACCCTTGTGGGGTCTCCTGACCCACCCTTGGGAGGTCACGTGCCCCACCCTTGAGGGGTCACATGACCCACCTTGAGAGGTCACAGCTGTTTTACAGGGTCCCTGCGCACCTGTTCGGGGAAACAGCAGCCCTCCCTGCCACTCAGAGGACCGCACGATTTCCCACAGGCCACACTGCCTAGCAGTACCTTCAGCCCCGCACAGACAGTGTGCTAAGGACAGACTTGGGTACCGGGGGCATGGGCGGGGGATTTCCCATGGAACTCTCTAAGGGCCCGGTGCCCTGTGTGGCCCGGGGAGTGCCCATGCCGTTCCTTGACCCCGCAGGACACTTGCATCCAGCAATAAGCAGCCCTCTACCTCCACGGGGCTCAAACACCTGGGCCCGGTGTGCGGGCACCTGGCGTACGTGGAGGCAAACCCGCAGACCCCTCTGGCGCGAACCCACCACTGCGAAGATCCCCCTTTTCCTCCATCCGTAAAGGGGTCACGCTTGAGGAGTGGAAGAACATGGGGAGGCCCCCAGGAGATGGCTTTTCTCCGAGCCGCGGCTGGCTCATTTCGGGCCTATACGTGGGCCGCGCATGCGCACTCAGGCTCCCAAGCACACACCTCCCTTGGCTCACCTGACCCACCCTTTAGAGGTCACAGCAGTTCCACAGGGTCCCTGGGCACCTGTCCGTGGACACAGGAGCCCTCCCTGCCACCTAGAGGACCACGCGATTTCCCCTGGGGAACACTGCCCAGAAGCACTCCCAGCCTCGCACAGACACTGTACCCAGGATAGACTTGTGGACCAAGGGCCTGGGCGAGGAATTTTCCAGGGAACTCTCTAAAGGCCAGGTGCCCTCTGTGGCCCTGGGAGTGCCCACGCCGTCCCTTAACCCTGCAGGACACTATCATCCAGCAATAAGCAGCCCTCTGCCTCCACGGGGCTCAAACACCTGGGCCCGTTGTGCGAGCACCTGGCGTACGTGCAGGCAAACCCGCAGACGCCTCTGGCCGGAACCCACCACTGCGAAGATCCCCCTTTTCTTCCATCCGTAAAGGGGTCCTCCTTGAGGAGTGGAGGAACATGGGGAGGCCCCCAGGAGATGGCTTTTCTCCGAGCCGCGGCTGGCTCATTTCGGGCCTATAAGCGGGCCGCGCGTGCGCACTCAGGCTCCCCACCACAAGCCTCCCTCGGGTCACGGGACCCACCCTTGACGTGTCTCCTGAACCACAGTTGAGGGGTCACATCACCCACCCCTGAGGGGTCACGGGAGCCACCCCAGAGGTGTCACGTGACCCACCCCTGAGGGGTCTCGTGACCCACTCCAGAGGTATCACGTGACCCACCCCTGAGGGGTCTCGTGACCCACTCCCGAGGGGTCACGTGACCCACCCCTGAGGGGTCTCGTGACCCACTCCCGAGGGGTCACGTGACCCACCCCTGAGGGGTCTCGTGACCCACTCCCGAGGGGTCACGTGACCCACCCCTGAGGGGTCACGTAACCCACCCTAGAGGGGTCTCGTGACCTACCCTTTTGGGGTCACGTGACCAACCCTTGAGGGGTCTCGTGACCCACCCTTGAGGGGTCCTGTGACCCACCCTTGTGGGGTCTCCTGACCCACCCTTGGGAGGTCACGTGCCCCACCCTTGAGGGGTCACATGACCCACCTTGAGAGGTCACAGCTGTTTTACAGGGTCCCTGCGCACCTGTTCGGGGAAACAGCAGCCCTCCCTGCCACTCAGAGGACCGCACGATTTCCCACAGGCCACACTGCCTAGCAGTACCTTCAGCCCCGCACAGACAGTGTGCTAAGGACAGACTTGGGTACCGGGGGCATGGGCGGGGGATTTCCCATGGAACTCTCTAAGGGCCCGGTGCCCTGTGTGGCCCGGGGAGTGCCCATGCCGTTCCTTGACCCTGCAGGACACTTGCATCCAGCAATAAGCAGCCCTCTGCCTCCACTGGGCTCAAACACCTGGGCCCGGTGTGCGGGCACCTGGCGTACGTGGAGGCAAACCCGCAGACCTCCTGGCGCGAACCCACCACTGTGAAGATCCCCCTTTTCCTCCATCCGTAAAGGGGTCACGCTTGAGGAGTGGAAGAACATGGGGAGGCCCCCAGGAGATGGCTTTTCTCCGAGCCGCGGCTGGCTCATTTCGGGCCTATACGTGGGCCGCGCATGCGCACTCAGGCTCCCAAGCACACACCTCCCTTGGCTCACCTGACCCACCCTTTGGAGGTCACAGCAGTTCCACAGGGTCCCTGGGCACCTGTCCGTGGACACAGGAGCCCTCCCTGCCACCTAGAGGACCACGCGATTTCCCCTGGGGAACACTGCCCAGAAGCACTCCCAGCCTCGCACAGACACTGTACCCAGGATAGACTTGTGGACCAAGGGCCTGGGCGAGGAATTTTCCAGGGAACTCTCTAAAGGCCAGGTGCCCTCTGTGGCCCTGGGAGTGCCCACGCCGTCCCTTAACCCTGCAGGACACTATCATCCAGCAATAAGCAGCCCTCTGCCTCCACGGGGCTCAAACACCTGGGCCCGTTGTGCGAGCACCTGGCGTACGTGCAGGCAAACCCGCAGACGCCTCTGGCCGGAACCCACCACTGCGAAGATCCCCCTTTTCTTCCATCCGTAAAGGGGTCCTCCTTGAGGAGTGGAGGAACATGGGGAGGCCCCCAGGAGATGGCTTTTCTCCGAGCCGCGGCTGGCTCATTTCGGGCCTATAAGCGGGCCGCGCGTGCGCACTCAGGCTCCCCACCACAAGCCTCCCTCGGGTCACGGGACCCACCCTTGACGTGACTCCTGAACCACTGTTGAGGGGTCACATCACCCACCCCTGAGGGGTCACGGGAGCCACCCCGGAGGGGTCACGTGACCCACCCCTGAGGGGTCTCATGACCGACTCCAGAGTTATCACGTGTCCCACCCCTGAGGGGTCTCGTGACCCACTCCCGAGGGGTCACGTGACCCACCCCTGAGGGGTCTCGTGACCCACTCCCGAGGGGTCACGTGACCCACCCCTGAGGGGTCACGTGACCCACCCTTGAGGGGTCTCGTGACCTACCCTTTTGGGGTCACGTGACCAACCCTTGAGGGGTCTCGTGACCCACCCTTGAGGGGTCCCGTGACCCACCCTTGTGGGGTCTCCTGACCCACCCTTGGGAGGTCACGTGCCCCACCCTTGAGGGGTCACATGACCCACCTTGAGAGGTCACAGCTGTTTTACAGGGTCCCTGCGCACCTGTTCGGGGAAACAGCAGCCCTCCATGCCACTCAGAGGACCGCACGATTTCCCACAGGCCACACTGCCTAGCAGTACCTTCAGCCCCGCACAGACAGTGTGCTAAGGACAGACTTGGGTACCGGGGGCATGGGCGGGGGATTTCCCATGGAACTCTCTAAGGGCCCGGTGCCCTGTGTGGCCCGGGGAGTGCCCATGCCGTTCCTTGACCCCGCAGGACACTTGCATCCAGCAATAAGCAGCCCTCTGCCTCCACGGGGCTCAAACACCTGGGCCCGGTGTGCGGGCACCTGGCGTACGTGGAGGCAAACCCGCAGACCCCCCTGGCGCGAACCCACCACTGCGAAGATCCCCCTTTTCCTCCATCCGTAAAGGGGTCACGCTTGAGGAGTGGAAGAACATGGGGAGGCCCCCAGGAGATGGCTTTTCTCCGAGCCGCGGCTGGCTCGTTTCGGGCCTATACGTGGGTCGCGCATGCGCACTCAGGCTCCCAAGCACACACCTCCCTTGGCTCACCTGACCCACCCTTTAGAGGTCACAGCAGTTCCACAGGGTCCCTGGGCACCTGTCCGTGGACACAGGAGCCCTCCCTGCCACCTAGAGGACCACGCGATTTCCCCATGGGAACACTGCCCAGAAGCACTCCCAGCCTCGCACAGACACTGTACCCAGGATAGACTTGTGGACCAAGGGCCTGGGCGAGGAATTTTCCAGGGAACTCTCTAAAGGCCAGGTGCCCTCTGTGGCCCTGGGAGTGCCCACGCCGTCCCTTAACCCTGCAGGACACTATCATCCAGCAATAAGCAGCCCTCTGCCTCCACGGGGCTCAAACACCTGGGCCCGTTGTGCGAGCACCTGGCGTACGTGCAGGCAAACCCGCAGACGCATCTGGCCGGAACCCATCACTGAGAAGATCCCCCTTTTCTTCCATCCGTAAAGGGGTCCTCCTTGAGGAGTGGAGGAACATGGGGAGGCCCCCAGGAGATGGCTTTTCTCCGAGCCGCGGCTGGCTCATTTCGGGCCTATAAGCGGGCCGCGCGTGCGCACTCAGGCTCCCCACCACAAGCCTCCCTCGGGTCACGGGACCCACCCTTGACGTGTCTCCTGAACCACTGTTGAGGGGTCACATCACCCACCCCTGAGGGGTCACGGGAGCCACCCCGGAGGGGTCACGTGACCCACCCCTGAGGGGTCTCGTGACCCACTCCAGAGGTATCACCTGACCCACCACTGAGGGGTCTGGTGACCCACTCCCGAGGGGTCACGTGACCCACCCCTGAGGGGTCTCGTGACCCACTCCCGAGGGGTCACGTGACCCACCCCTGAGGGGTCTCGTGACCCACTCCCGAGGGGTCACGTGACCCACCCCTGAGGGGTCACGTGACCAACCCTTGAGGGGTCTCGTGACCCACCCTTGAGGGGTCCCGTGACCCACCCTTGTGGGGTCTCCTGACCCACCCTTGGGAGGTCACGTGCCCCACCCTTGAGGGGTCACATGACCCACCTTGAGAGGTCACAGCTGTTTTACAGGGTCCCTGCGCACCTGTTCGGGGAAACAGCAGCCCTCCCTGCCACTCAGAGGACCGCACGATTTCCCACAGGCCACACTGCCTAGCAGTACCTTCAGCCCCGCACAGACAGTGTGCTAAGGACAGACTTGGGTACCGGGGGCATGGGCGGGGGATTTCCCATGGAACTCTCTAAGGGCCCGGTGCCCTGTGTGGCCCGGGGAGTGCCCATGCCGTTACTTGACCCCGCAGGACACTTGCATCCAGCAATAAGCAGCCCTCTACCTCCACGGGGCTCAAACACCTGGGCCCGGTGTGCGGGCACCTGGCGTACGTGGAGGCAAACCCGCAGACCCCTCTGGCGCGAACCCACCACTGCGAAGATCCCCCTTTTCCTCCATCCGTAAAGGGGTCACGCTTGAGGAGTGGAAGAACATGGGGAGGCCCCCAGGAGATGGCTTTTCTCCGAGCCGCGGCTGGCTCGTTTCGGGCCTATACGTTGGCCGCGCATGCGCACTCTGGCTCCCAAGCACACACCTCCCTTGGCTCACCTGACCCACCCTTTGGAGGTCACAGCAGTTCCACAGGGTCCCTGGGCACCTGTCCGTGGACACAGGAGCCCTCCCTGCCACCTAGAGGACCACGCGATTTCCCCTGGGGAACACTGCCCAGAAGCACTCCCAGCCTCGCACAGACACTGTACCCAGGATAGACTTGTGGACCAAGGGCCTGGGCGAGGAATTTTCCAGGGAACTCTCTAAAGGCCAGGTGCCCTCTGTGGCCCTGGGAGTGCCCACGCCGTCCCTTAACCCTGCAGGACACTATCATCCAGCAATAAGCAGCCCTCTGCCTCCACGGGGCTCAAACACCTGGGCCCGTTGTGCGAGCACCTGGCGTAAGTGCAGGCAAACCCGCAGACGCCTCTGGCCGGAACCCACCACTGCGAAGATCCCCCTTTTCTTCCATCCGTAAAGGGGTCCTCCTTGAGGAGTGGAGGAACATGGGGAGGCCCCCAGGAGATGGCTTTTCTCCGAGCCGCGGCTGGCTCATTTCGGGCCTATAAGCGGGCCGCGCGTGCGCACTCAGGCTCCCCACCACAAGTCTCCCTCGGGTCACGGGACCCACCCTTGACGTGTCTCCTGAACCACTGTTGAGGGGTCACATCACCCACCCCTGAGGGGTCACGGGAGCCACCCCGGAGGGGTCACGTGACCCACCCCTGAGGGGTCTCATGACCCACTCCAAAGGTATCACGTGACCCACCCCTGAGGGGTCTCGTGACCCACTCCCGAGGGGTCACGTGACCCACCCCTGAGGGGTCTCGTGACCCACTCCCGAGGGGTCACGTGACCCACCCCTGAGGGGTCACGTGACCCACCCTTGAGGGGTCTGGTGACTCACTCCCGAGGGGTCACGTTACCCACCCCTGAGGGGTCTCGTGACCCACTCCCGAGGGGTCACGTGACCCACCCCTGAGGGGTCACGTGACCCACCCTTGAGGGGTCTCGTGACCTACCCTTTTGGGGTCACGTGACCAACCCTTGAGGGGTCTCGTGACCCACCCTTGAGGGGTCCCGTGACCCACCCTTGTGGGGTCTCCTGACCCACCCTTGGGAGGTCACGTGCCCCACCCTTGAGGGGTCACATGACCCACCTTGAGAGGTCACAGCTGTTTTACAGGGTCCCTGCGCACCTGTTCGGGGAAACAGCAGCCCTCCCTGCCACTCAGAGGACCGCACGATTTCCCACAGGCCACACTGCCTAGCAGTACCTTCAGCCCCGCACAGACAGTGTGCTAAGGACAGACTTGGGTACCGGGGGCATGGGCGGGGGATTTCCCATGGAACTCTCTAAGGGCCCGGTGCCCTGTGTGGCCCGGGGAGTGCCCATGCCGTTCCTTGACCCCGCAGGACACTTGCATCCAGCAATAAGCAGCCCTCTGCCTCCACGGGGCTCAAACACCTGGGCCCGGTGTGCGGGCACCTGGCGTACGTGGAGGCAAACCCGCAGACCCCCTGGCGCGAACCCACCACTGCGAAGATCCCCCTTTTCCTCCATCCGTAAAGGGGTCACGCTTGAGGAGTGGAAGAACATGGGGAGGCCCCCAGGAGATGGCTTTTCTCCGAGCCGCGGCTGGCTCGTTTCGGGCCTATACGTGGGCCGCGCATGCGCACTCAGGCTCCCAAGCACACACCTCCCTTGGCTCACCTGACCCACCCTTTAGAGGTCACAGCAGTTCCACAGGGTCCCTGGGCACCTGTCCGTGGACACAGGAGCCCTCCCTGCCACCTAGAGGACCACGCGATTTCCCCTGGGGAACACTGCCCAGAAGCACTCCCAGCCTCGCACAGACACTGTACCCAGGATAGACTTGTGGACCAAGGGCCTGGGCGAGGAATTTTCCAGGGAACTCTCTAAAGGCCAGGTGCCCTCTGTGGCCCTGGGAGTGCCCACGCCGTCCCTTAACCCTGCAGGACACTATCATCCAGCAATAAGCAGCCCTCTGCCTCCACGGGGCTCAAACACCTGGGCCCGTTGTGCGAGCACCTGGCGTACGTGCAGGCAAACCCGCAGACGCCTCTGGCCGGAACCCACCACTGCGAAGATCCCCCTTTTCTTCCATCCGTAAAGGGGTCCTCCTTGAGGAGTGGAGGAACATGGGGAGGCCCCCAGGAGATGGCTTTTCTCCGAGCCGCGGCTGGCTCATTTCGGGCCTATAAGCGGGCCGCGCGTGCGCACTCAGGCTCCCCACCACAAGCCTCCCTCGGGTCACGGGACCCACCCTTGACGTGTCTCCTGAACCACTGTTGAGGGGTCACATCACCCACCCCTGAGGGGTCACGGGAGCCACCCCGGAGGGGTCACGTGACCCACCCCTGAGGGGTCTCGTGACCCACTCCAGAGGTATCACCTGACCCACCCCTGAGGGGTCTCGTGACCCACTCCCGAGGGGTCACGTGACCCACCCCTGAGGGGTCTCGTGACCCACTCCCGAGGGGTCACGTGACCCACCCCTGAGGGGTCTCGTGACCCACTCCCGAGGGGTCACGTGACCCACCCCTGAGGGGTCACGTGACCCACCCTTGAGGGGTCTCGTGACCTACCCTTTTGGGGTCACGTGACCAACCCTTGAGGGGTCTCGTGACCCACCCTTGAGGGGTCCCGTGACCCACCCTTGTGGGGTCTCCTGACCCACCCTTGGGAGGTCACGTGCCCCACCCTTGAGGGGTCACATGACCCACCTTGAGAGGTCACAGCTGATTTACAGGGTCCCTGCGCACCTGTTCGGGGAAACAGCAGCCCTCCCTGCCACTCAGAGGACCGCACGATTTCCCACAGGCCACACTTCCTAGCAGTACCTTCAGCCCCGCACAGACAGTGTGCTAAGGACAGACTTGGGTACCGGGGGCATGGGCGGGGGATTTCCCATGGAACTCTCTAAGGGTCCGGTGCCCTGTGTGGCCCGGGGAGTGCCCATGCCGTTCCTTGACCCCGCAGGACACTTGCATCCAGCAATAAGCAGCCCTCTGCCTCCACGGGGCTCAAACACCTGGGCCCGGTGTGCGGGCACCTGGCGTACGTGGAGGCAAACCCGCAGACCCCTCTGGCGCGAACCCACCACTGCGAAGATCCCCCTTTTCCTCCATCCGTAAAGGGGTCACGCTTGAGGAGTGGAAGAACATGGGGAGGCCCCCAGGAGATGGCTTTTCTCCGAGCCGCGGCTGGCTCGTTTCGGGCCTATACGTGGGCCGCGCATGCGCACTCAGGCTCCCAAGCACACACCTCCCTTGGCTCACCTGACCCACCCTTTGGAGGTCACAGCAGTTCCACAGGGTCCCTGGGCACCTGTCCGTGGACACAGGAGCCCTCCCTGCCACCTAGAGGACCACGCGATTTCCCCTGGGGAACACTGCCCAGAAGCACTCCCAGCCTCGCACAGACACTGTACCCAGGATAGACTTGTGGACCAAGGGCCTGGGCGAGGAATTTTCCAGGGAACTCTCTAAAGGCCAGGTGCCCTCTGTGGCCCTGGGAGTGCCCACGCCGTCCCTTAACCCTGCAGGACACTATCATCCAGCAATAAGCAGCCCTCTGCCTCCACGGGGCTCAAACACCTGGGCCCGTTGTGCGAGCACCTGGCGTACGTGCAGGCAAACCCGCAGACGCCTCTGGCCGGAACCCACCACTGCGAAGATCCCCCTTTTCTTCCATCCGTAAAGGGGTCCTCCTTGAGGAGTGGAGGAACATGGGGAGGCCCCCAGGAGATGGCTTTTCTCCGAGCCGCGGCTGGCTCATTTCGGGCCTATAAGCGGGCCGCGCGTGCGCACTCAGGCTCCCCACCACAAGCCTCCCTCGGGTCACGGGACCCACCCTTGACGTGTCTCCTGAACCACAGTTGAGGGGTCACATCACCCACCCCTGAGGGGTCACGGGAGCCACCCCGGAGGTGTCACGTGACCCACCCCTGAGGGGTCTCGTGACCCACTCCCGAGGGGTCACGTGACCCACCCCTGAGGGGTCTCGTGACCCACTCCCGAGGGGTCACGTGACCCACCCCTGAGGGGTCTCGTGACCCACTCCCGAGGGGTCACGTGACCCACCCCTGAGGGGTCACGTAACCCACCCTAGAGGGGTCTCGTGACCTACCCTTTTGGGGTCACGTGACCAACCCTTGAGGGGTCTCGTGACCCACCCTTGAGGGGTCCTGTGACCCACCCTTGTGGGGTCTCCTGACCCACCCTTGGGAGGTCACGTGCCCCACCCTTGAGGGGTCACATGACCCACCTTGAGAGGTCACAGCTGTTTTACAGGGTCCCTGCGCACCTGTTCGGGGAAACAGCAGCCCTCCCTGCCACTCAGAGGACCGCACGATTTCCCACAGGCCACACTGCCTAGCAGTACCTTCAGCCCCGCACAGACAGTGTGCTAAGGACAGACTTGGGTACCGGGGGCATGGGCGGGGGATTTCCCATGGAACTCTCTAAGGGCCCGGTGCCCTGTGTGGCCCGGGGAGTGCCCATGCCGTTCCTTGACCCCGCAGGACACTTGCATCCAGCAATAAGCAGCCCTCTGCCTCCACTGGGCTCAAACACCTGGGCCCGGTGTGCGGGCACCTGGCGTACGTGGAGGCAAACCCGCAGACCTCCTGGCGCGAACCCACCACTGTGAAGATCCCCCTTTTCCTCCATCCGTAAAGGGGTCACGCTTGAGGAGTGGAAGAACATGGGGAGGCCCCCAGGAGATGGCTTTTCTCCGAGCCGCGGCTGGCTCATTTCGGGCCTATACGTGGGCCGCGCATGCGCACTCAGGCTCCCAAGCACACACCTCCCTTGGCTCACCTGACCCACCCTTTGGAGGTCACAGCAGTTCCACAGGGTCCCTGGGCACCTGTCCGTGGACACAGGAGCCCTCCCTGCCACCTAGAGGACCACGCGATTTCCCCTGGGGAACACTGCCCAGAAGCACTCCCAGCCTCGCACAGACACTGTACCCAGGATAGACTTGTGGACCAAGGGCCTGGGCGAGGAATTTTCCAGGGAACTCTCTAAAGGCCAGGTGCCCTCTGTGGCCCTGGGAGTGCCCACGCCGTCCCTTAACCCTGCAGGACACTATCATCCAGCAATAAGCAGCCCTCTGCCTCCACGGGGCTCAAACACCTGGGCCCGTTGTGCGAGCACCTGGCGTACGTGCAGGCAAACCCGCAGACGCCTCTGGCCGGAACCCACCACTGCGAAGATCCCCCTTTTCTTCCATCCGTAAAGGGGTCCTCCTTGAGGAGTGGAGGAACATGGGGAGGCCCCCAGGAGATGGCTTTTCTCCGAGCCGCGGCTGGCTCATTTCGGGCCTATAAGCGGGCCGCGCGTGCGCACTCAGGCTCCCCACCACAAGCCTCCCTCGGGTCACGGGACCCACCCTTGACGTGACTCCTGAACCACTGTTGAGGGGTCACATCACCCACCCCTGAGGGGTCACGGGAGCCACCCCGGAGGGGTCACGTGACCCACCCCTGAGGGGTCTCATGACCGACTCCAGAGTTATCACGTGTCCCACCCCTGAGGGGTCTCGTGACCCACTCCCGAGGGGTCACGTGACCCACCCCTGAGGGGTCTCGTGACCCACTCCCGAGGGGTCACGTGACCCACCCCTGAGGGGTCACGTGACCCACCCTTGAGGGGTCTCGTGACCTACCCTTTTGGGGTCACGTGACCAACCCTTGAGGGGTCTCGTGACCCACCCTTGAGGGGTCCCGTGACCCACCCTTGTGGGGTCTCCTGACCCACCCTTGGGAGGTCACGTGCCCCACCCTTGAGGGGTCACATGACCCACCTTGAGAGGTCACAGCTGTTTTACAGGGTCCCTGCGCACCTGTTCGGGGAAACAGCAGCCCTCCATGCCACTCAGAGGACCGCACGATTTCCCACAGGCCACACTGCCTAGCAGTACCTTCAGCCCCGCACAGACAGTGTGCTAAGGACAGACTTGGGTACCGGGGGCATGGGCGGGGGATTTCCCATGGAACTCTCTAAGGGCCCGGTGCCCTGTGTGGCCCGGGGAGTGCCCATGCCGTTCCTTGACCCCGCAGGACACTTGCATCCAGCAATAAGCAGCCCTCTGCCTCCACGGGGCTCAAACACCTGGGCCCGGTGTGCGGGCACCTGGCGTACGTGGAGGCAAACCCGCAGACCCCCCTGGCGCGAACCCACCACTGCGAAGATCCCCCTTTTCCTCCATCCGTAAAGGGGTCACGCTTGAGGAGTGGAAGAACATGGGGAGGCCCCCAGGAGATGGCTTTTCTCCGAGCCGCGGCTGGCTCGTTTCGGGCCTATACGTGGGTCGCGCATGCGCACTCAGGCTCCCAAGCACACACCTCCCTTGGCTCACCTGACCCACCCTTTAGAGGTCACAGCAGTTCCACAGGGTCCCTGGGCACCTGTCCGTGGACACAGGAGCCCTCCCTGCCACCTAGAGGACCACGCGATTTCCCCATGGGAACACTGCCCAGAAGCACTCCCAGCCTCGCACAGACACTGTACCCAGGATAGACTTGTGGACCAAGGGCCTGGGCGAGGAATTTTCCAGGGAACTCTCTAAAGGCCAGGTGCCCTCTGTGGCCCTGGGAGTGCCCACGCCGTCCCTTAACCCTGCAGGACACTATCATCCAGCAATAAGCAGCCCTCTGCCTCCACGGGGCTCAAACACCTGGGCCCGTTGTGCGAGCACCTGGCGTACGTGCAGGCAAACCCGCAGACGCATCTGGCCGGAACCCATCACTGAGAAGATCCCCCTTTTCTTCCATCCGTAAAGGGGTCCTCCTTGAGGAGTGGAGGAACATGGGGAGGCCCCCAGGAGATGGCTTTTCTCCGAGCCGCGGCTGGCTCATTTCGGGCCTATAAGCGGGCCGCGCGTGCGCACTCAGGCTCCCCACCACAAGCCTCCCTCGGGTCACGGGACCCACCCTTGACGTGTCTCCTGAACCACTGTTGAGGGGTCACATCACCCACCCCTGAGGGGTCACGGGAGCCACCCCGGAGGGGTCACGTGACCCACCCCTGAGGGGTCTCGTGACCCACTCCAGAGGTATCACCTGACCCACCACTGAGGGGTCTGGTGACCCACTCCCGAGGGGTCACGTGACCCACCCCTGAGGGGTCTCGTGACCCACTCCCGAGGGGTCACGTGACCCACCCCTGAGGGGTCTCGTGACCCACTCCCGAGGGGTCACGTGACCCACCCCTGAGGGGTCACGTGACCCACCCTTGAGGGGTCTCGTGACCTACCCTTTTGGGGTCACGTGACCAACCCTTGAGGGGTCTCGTGACCCACCCTTGAGGGGTCCCGTGACCCACCCTTGTGGGGTCTCCTGACCCACCCTTGGGAGGTCACGTGCCCCACCCTTGAGGGGTCACATGACCCACCTTGAGAGGTCACAGCTGTTTTACAGGGTCCCTGCGCACCTGTTCGGGGAAACAGCAGCCCTCCCTGCCACTCAGAGGACCGCACGATTTCCCACAGGCCACACTGCCTAGCAGTACCTTCAGCCCCGCACAGACAGTGTGCTAAGGACAGACTTGGGTACCGGGGGCATGGGCGGGGGATTTCCCATGGAACTCTCTAAGGGCCCGGTGCCCTGTGTGGCCCGGGGAGTGCCCATGCCGTTACTTGACCCCGCAGGACACTTGCATCCAGCAATAAGCAGCCCTCTACCTCCACGGGGCTCAAACACCTGGGCCCGGTGTGCGGGCACCTGGCGTACGTGGAGGCAAACCCGCAGACCCCTCTGGCGCGAACCCACCACTGCGAAGATCCCCCTTTTCCTCCATCCGTAAAGGGGTCACGCTTGAGGAGTGGAAGAACATGGGGAGGCCCCCAGGAGATGGCTTTTCTCCGAGCCGCGGCTGGCTCGTTTCGGGCCTATACGTTGGCCGCGCATGCGCACTCTGGCTCCCAAGCACACACCTCCCTTGGCTCACCTGACCCACCCTTTGGAGGTCACAGCAGTTCCACAGGGTCCCTGGGCACCTGTCCGTGGACACAGGAGCCCTCCCTGCCACCTAGAGGACCACGCGATTTCCCCTGGGGAACACTGCCCAGAAGCACTCCCAGCCTCGCACAGACACTGTACCCAGGATAGACTTGTGGACCAAGGGCCTGGGCGAGGAATTTTCCAGGGAACTCTCTAAAGGCCAGGTGCCCTCTGTGGCCCTGGGAGTGCCCACGCCGTCCCTTAACCCTGCAGGACACTATCATCCAGCAATAAGCAGCCCTCTGCCTCCACGGGGCTCAAACACCTGGGCCCGTTGTGCGAGCACCTGGCGTAAGTGCAGGCAAACCCGCAGACGCCTCTGGCCGGAACCCACCACTGCGAAGATCCCCCTTTTCTTCCATCCGTAAAGGGGTCCTCCTTGAGGAGTGGAGGAACATGGGGAGGCCCCCAGGAGATGGCTTTTCTCCGAGCCGCGGCTGGCTCATTTCGGGCCTATAAGCGGGCCGCGCGTGCGCACTCAGGCTCCCCACCACAAGTCTCCCTCGGGTCACGGGACCCACCCTTGACGTGTCTCCTGAACCACTGTTGAGGGGTCACATCACCCACCCCTGAGGGGTCACGGGAGCCACCCCGGAGGGGTCACGTGACCCACCCCTGAGGGGTCTCATGACCCACTCCAAAGGTATCACGTGACCCACCCCTGAGGGGTCTCGTGACCCACTCCCGAGGGGTCACGTGACCCACCCCTGAGGGGTCTCGTGACCCACTCCCGAGGGGTCACGTGACCCACCCCTGAGGGGTCACGTGACCCACCCTTGAGGGGTCTGGTGACTCACTCCCGAGGGGTCACGTTACCCACCCCTGAGGGGTCTCGTGACCCACTCCCGAGGGGTCACGTGACCCACCCCTGAGGGGTCACGTGACCCACCCTTGAGGGGTCTCGTGACCTACCCTTTTGGGGTCACGTGACCAACCCTTGAGGGGTCTCGTGACCCACCCTTGAGGGGTCCCGTGACCCACCCTTGTGGGGTCTCCTGACCCACCCTTGGGAGGTCACGTGCCCCACCCTTGAGGGGTCACATGACCCACCTTGAGAGGTCACAGCTGTTTTACAGGGTCCCTGCGCACCTGTTCGGGGAAACAGCAGCCCTCCCTGCCACTCAGAGGACCGCACGATTTCCCACAGGCCACACTGCCTAGCAGTACCTTCAGCCCCACACAGACAGTGTGCTAAGGACAGACTTGGGTACCGGGGGCATGGGCGGGGGATTTCCCATGGAACTCTCTAAGGGCCCGGTGCCCTGTGTGGCCCGGGGAGTGCCCATGCCGTTCCTTGACCCCGCAGGACACTTGCATCCAGCAATAAGCAGCCCTCTGCCTCCACGGGGCTCAAACACCTGGGCCCGGTGTGCGGGCACCTGGCGTACGTGGAGGCAAACCCGCAGACCCCCTGGCGCGAACCCACCACTGCGAAGATCCCCCTTTTCCTCCATCCGTAAAGGGGTCACGCTTGAGGAGTGGAAGAACATGGGGAGGCCCCCAGGAGATGGCTTTTCTCCGAGCCGCGGCTGGCTCGTTTCGGGCCTATACGTGGGCCGCGCATGCGCACTCAGGCTCCCAAGCACACACCTCCCTTGGCTCACCTGACCCACCCTTTAGAGGTCACAGCAGTTCCACAGGGTCCCTGGGCACCTGTCCGTGGACACAGGAGCCCTCCCTGCCACCTAGAGGACCACGCGATTTCCCCTGGGGAACACTGCCCAGAAGCACTCCCAGCCTCGCACAGACACTGTACCCAGGATAGACTTGTGGACCAAGGGCCTGGGCGAGGAATTTTCCAGGGAACTCTCTAAAGGCCAGGTGCCCTCTGTGGCCCTGGGAGTGCCCACGCCGTCCCTTAACCCTGCAGGACACTATCATCCAGCAATAAGCAGCCCTCTGCCTCCACGGGGCTCAAACACCTGGGCCCGTTGTGCGAGCACCTGGCGTACGTGCAGGCAAACCCGCAGACGCCTCTGGCCGGAACCCACCACTGCGAAGATCCCCCTTTTCTTCCATCCGTAAAGGGGTCCTCCTTGAGGAGTGGAGGAACATGGGGAGGCCCCCAGGAGATGGCTTTTCTCCGAGCCGCGGCTGGCTCATTTCGGGCCTATAAGCGGGCCGCGCGTGCGCACTCAGGCTCCCCACCACAAGCCTCCCTCGGGTCACGGGACCCACCCTTGACGTGTCTCCTGAACCACTGTTGAGGGGTCACATCACCCACCCCTGAGGGGTCACGGGAGCCACCCCGGAGGGGTCACGTGACCCACCCCTGAGGGGTCTCGTGACCCACTCCAGAGGTATCACCTGACCCACCCCTGAGGGGTCTCGTGACCCACTCCCGAGGGGTCACGTGACCCACCCCTGAGGGGTCTCGTGACCCACTCCCGAGGGGTCACGTGACCCACCCCTGAGGGGTCTCGTGACCCACTCCCGAGGGGTCACGTGACCCACCCCTGAGGGGTCACGTGACCCACCCTTGAGGGGTCTCGTGACCTACCCTTTTGGGGTCACGTGACCAACCCTTGAGGGGTCTCGTGACCCACCCTTGAGGGGTCCCGTGACCCACCCTTGTGGGGTCTCCTGACCCACCCTTGGGAGGTCACGTGCCCCACCCTTGAGGGGTCACATGACCCACCTTGAGAGGTCACAGCTGATTTACAGGGTCCCTGCGCACCTGTTCGGGGAAACAGCAGCCCTCCCTGCCACTCAGAGGACCGCACGATTTCCCACAGGCCACACTTCCTAGCAGTACCTTCAGCCCCGCACAGACAGTGTGCTAAGGACAGACTTGGGTACCGGGGGCATGGGCGGGGGATTTCCCATGGAACTCTCTAAGGGTCCGGTGCCCTGTGTGGCCCGGGGAGTGCCCATGCCGTTCCTTGACCCCGCAGGACACTTGCATCCAGCAATAAGCAGCCCTCTGCCTCCACGGGGCTCAAACACCTGGGCCCGGTGTGCGGGCACCTGGCGTACGTGGAGGCAAACCCGCAGACCCCCCTGGCGCGAACCCACCACTGCGAAGATCCCCCTTTTCCTCCATCCGTAAAGGGGTCACGCTTGAGGAGTGGAAGAACATGGGGAGGCCCCCAGGAGATGGCTTTTCTCCGAGCCGCGGCTGGCTCGTTTCGGGCCTATACGTGGGTCGCGCATGCGCACTCAGGCTCCCAAGCACACACCTCCCTTGGCTCACCTGACCCACCCTTTAGAGGTCACAGCAGTTCCACAGGGTCCCTGGGCACCTGTCCGTGGACACAGGAGCCCTCCCTGCCACCTAGAGGACCACGCGATTTCCCCATGGGAACACTGCCCAGAAGCACTCCCAGCCTCGCACAGACACTGTACCCAGGATAGACTTGTGGACCAAGGGCCTGGGCGAGGAATTTTCCAGGGAACTCTCTAAAGGCCAGGTGCCCTCTGTGGCCCTGGGAGTGCCCACGCCGTCCCTTAACCCTGCAGGACACTATCATCCAGCAATAAGCAGCCCTCTGCCTCCACGGGGCTCAAACACCTGGGCCCGTTGTGCGAGCACCTGGCGTACGTGCAGGCAAACCCGCAGACGCATCTGGCCGGAACCCATCACTGAGAAGATCCCCCTTTTCTTCCATCCGTAAAGGGGTCCTCCTTGAGGAGTGGAGGAACATGGGGAGGCCCCCAGGAGATGGCTTTTCTCCGAGCCGCGGCTGGCTCATTTCGGGCCTATAAGCGGGCCGCGCGTGCGCACTCAGGCTCCCCACCACAAGCCTCCCTCGGGTCACGGGACCCACCCTTGACGTGTCTCCTGAACCACTGTTGAGGGGTCACATCACCCACCCCTGAGGGGTCACGGGAGCCACCCCGGAGGGGTCACGTGACCCACCCCTGAGGGGTCTCGTGACCCACTCCAGAGGTATCACCTGACCCACCACTGAGGGGTCTGGTGACCCACTCCCGAGGGGTCACGTGACCCACCCCTGAGGGGTCTCGTGACCCACTCCCGAGGGGTCACGTGACCCACCCCTGAGGGGTCTCGTGACCCACTCCCGAGGGGTCACGTGACCCACCCCTGAGGGGTCACGTGACCCACCCTTGAGGGGTCTCGTGACCTACCCTTTTGGGGTCACGTGACCAACCCTTGAGGGGTCTCGTGACCCACCCTTGAGGGGTCCCGTGACCCACCCTTGTGGGGTCTCCTGACCCACCCTTGGGAGGTCACGTGCCCCACCCTTGAGGGGTCACATGACCCACCTTGAGAGGTCACAGCTGTTTTACAGGGTCCCTGCGCACCTGTTCGGGGAAACAGCAGCCCTCCCTGCCACTCAGAGGACCGCACGATTTCCCACAGGCCACACTGCCTAGCAGTACCTTCAGCCCCGCACAGACAGTGTGCTAAGGACAGACTTGGGTACCGGGGGCATGGGCGGGGGATTTCCCATGGAACTCTCTAAGGGCCCGGTGCCCTGTGTGGCCCGGGGAGTGCCCATGCCGTTACTTGACCCCGCAGGACACTTGCATCCAGCAATAAGCAGCCCTCTACCTCCACGGGGCTCAAACACCTGGGCCCGGTGTGCGGGCACCTGGCGTACGTGGAGGCAAACCCGCAGACCCCTCTGGCGCGAACCCACCACTGCGAAGATCCCCCTTTTCCTCCATCCGTAAAGGGGTCACGCTTGAGGAGTGGAAGAACATGGGGAGGCCCCCAGGAGATGGCTTTTCTCCGAGCCGCGGCTGGCTCGTTTCGGGCCTATACGTTGGCCGCGCATGCGCACTCTGGCTCCCAAGCACACACCTCCCTTGGCTCACCTGACCCACCCTTTGGAGGTCACAGCAGTTCCACAGGGTCCCTGGGCACCTGTCCGTGGACACAGGAGCCCTCCCTGCCACCTAGAGGACCACGCGATTTCCCCTGGGGAACACTGCCCAGAAGCACTCCCAGCCTCGCACAGACACTGTACCCAGGATAGACTTGTGGACCAAGGGCCTGGGCGAGGAATTTTCCAGGGAACTCTCTAAAGGCCAGGTGCCCTCTGTGGCCCTGGGAGTGCCCACGCCGTCCCTTAACCCTGCAGGACACTATCATCCAGCAATAAGCAGCCCTCTGCCTCCACGGGGCTCAAACACCTGGGCCCGTTGTGCGAGCACCTGGCGTAAGTGCAGGCAAACCCGCAGACGCCTCTGGCCGGAACCCACCACTGCGAAGATCCCCCTTTTCTTCCATCCGTAAAGGGGTCCTCCTTGAGGAGTGGAGGAACATGGGGAGGCCCCCAGGAGATGGCTTTTCTCCGAGCCGCGGCTGGCTCATTTCGGGCCTATAAGCGGGCCGCGCGTGCGCACTCAGGCTCCCCACCACAAGTCTCCCTCGGGTCACGGGACCCACCCTTGACGTGTCTCCTGAACCACTGTTGAGGGGTCACATCACCCACCCCTGAGGGGTCACGGGAGCCACCCCGGAGGGGTCACGTGACCCACCCCTGAGGGGTCTCATGACCCACTCCAAAGGTATCACGTGACCCACCCCTGAGGGGTCTCGTGACCCACTCCCGAGGGGTCACGTGACCCACCCCTGAGGGGTCTCGTGACCCACTCCCGAGGGGTCACGTGACCCACCCCTGAGGGGTCACGTGACCCACCCTTGAGGGGTCTGGTGACTCACTCCCGAGGGGTCACGTTACCCACCCCTGAGGGGTCTCGTGACCCACTCCCGAGGGGTCACGTGACCCACCCCTGAGGGGTCACGTGACCCACCCTTGAGGGGTCTCGTGACCTACCCTTTTGGGGTCACGTGACCAACCCTTGAGGGGTCTCGTGACCCACCCTTGAGGGGTCCCGTGACCCACCCTTGTGGGGTCTCCTGACCCACCCTTGGGAGGTCACGTGCCCCACCCTTGAGGGGTCACATGACCCACCTTGAGAGGTCACAGCTGTTTTACAGGGTCCCTGCGCACCTGTTCGGGGAAACAGCAGCCCTCCCTGCCACTCAGAGGACCGCACGATTTCCCACAGGCCACACTGCCTAGCAGTACCTTCAGCCCCACACAGACAGTGTGCTAAGGACAGACTTGGGTACCGGGGGCATGGGCGGGGGATTTCCCATGGAACTCTCTAAGGGCCCGGTGCCCTGTGTGGCCCGGGGAGTGCCCATGCCGTTCCTTGACCCCGCAGGACACTTGCATCCAGCAATAAGCAGCCCTCTGCCTCCACGGGGCTCAAACACCTGGGCCCGGTGTGCGGGCACCTGGCGTACGTGGAGGCAAACCCGCAGACCCCCTGGCGCGAACCCACCACTGCGAAGATCCCCCTTTTCCTCCATCCGTAAAGGGGTCACGCTTGAGGAGTGGAAGAACATGGGGAGGCCCCCAGGAGATGGCTTTTCTCCGAGCCGCGGCTGGCTCGTTTCGGGCCTATACGTGGGCCGCGCATGCGCACTCAGGCTCCCAAGCACACACCTCCCTTGGCTCACCTGACCCACCCTTTAGAGGTCACAGCAGTTCCACAGGGTCCCTGGGCACCTGTCCGTGGACACAGGAGCCCTCCCTGCCACCTAGAGGACCACGCGATTTCCCCTGGGGAACACTGCCCAGAAGCACTCCCAGCCTCGCACAGACACTGTACCCAGGATAGACTTGTGGACCAAGGGCCTGGGCGAGGAATTTTCCAGGGAACTCTCTAAAGGCCAGGTGCCCTCTGTGGCCCTGGGAGTGCCCACGCCGTCCCTTAACCCTGCAGGACACTATCATCCAGCAATAAGCAGCCCTCTGCCTCCACGGGGCTCAAACACCTGGGCCCGTTGTGCGAGCACCTGGCGTACGTGCAGGCAAACCCGCAGACGCCTCTGGCCGGAACCCACCACTGCGAAGATCCCCCTTTTCTTCCATCCGTAAAGGGGTCCTCCTTGAGGAGTGGAGGAACATGGGGAGGCCCCCAGGAGATGGCTTTTCTCCGAGCCGCGGCTGGCTCATTTCGGGCCTATAAGCGGGCCGCGCGTGCGCACTCAGGCTCCCCACCACAAGCCTCCCTCGGGTCACGGGACCCACCCTTGACGTGTCTCCTGAACCACTGTTGAGGGGTCACATCACCCACCCCTGAGGGGTCACGGGAGCCACCCCGGAGGGGTCACGTGACCCACCCCTGAGGGGTCTCGTGACCCACTCCAGAGGTATCACCTGACCCACCCCTGAGGGGTCTCGTGACCCACTCCCGAGGGGTCACGTGACCCACCCCTGAGGGGTCTCGTGACCCACTCCCGAGGGGTCACGTGACCCACCCCTGAGGGGTCTCGTGACCCACTCCCGAGGGGTCACGTGACCCACCCCTGAGGGGTCACGTGACCCACCCTTGAGGGGTCTCGTGACCTACCCTTTTGGGGTCACGTGACCAACCCTTGAGGGGTCTCGTGACCCACCCTTGAGGGGTCCCGTGACCCACCCTTGTGGGGTCTCCTGACCCACCCTTGGGAGGTCACGTGCCCCACCCTTGAGGGGTCACATGACCCACCTTGAGAGGTCACAGCTGATTTACAGGGTCCCTGCGCACCTGTTCGGGGAAACAGCAGCCCTCCCTGCCACTCAGAGGACCGCACGATTTCCCACAGGCCACACTTCCTAGCAGTACCTTCAGCCCCGCACAGACAGTGTGCTAAGGACAGACTTGGGTACCGGGGGCATGGGCGGGGGATTTCCCATGGAACTCTCTAAGGGTCCGGTGCCCTGTGTGGCCCGGGGAGTGCCCATGCCGTTCCTTGACCCCGCAGGACACTTGCATCCAGCAATAAGCAGCCCTCTGCCTCCACGGGGCTCAAACACCTGGGCCCGGTGTGCGGGCACCTGGCGTACGTGGAGGCAAACCCGCAGACCCCCCTGGCGCGAACCCACCACTGCGAAGATCCCCCTTTTCCTCCATCCGTAAAGGGGTCACGCTTGAGGAGTGGAAGAACATGGGGAGGCCCCCAGGAGATGGCTTTTCTCCGAGCCGCGGCTGGCTCGTTTCGGGCCTATACGTGGGTCGCGCATGCGCACTCAGGCTCCCAAGCACACACCTCCCTTGGCTCACCTGACCCACCCTTTAGAGGTCACAGCAGTTCCACAGGGTCCCTGGGCACCTGTCCGTGGACACAGGAGCCCTCCCTGCCACCTAGAGGACCACGCGATTTCCCCATGGGAACACTGCCCAGAAGCACTCCCAGCCTCGCACAGACACTGTACCCAGGATAGACTTGTGGACCAAGGGCCTGGGCGAGGAATTTTCCAGGGAACTCTCTAAAGGCCAGGTGCCCTCTGTGGCCCTGGGAGTGCCCACGCCGTCCCTTAACCCTGCAGGACACTATCATCCAGCAATAAGCAGCCCTCTGCCTCCACGGGGCTCAAACACCTGGGCCCGTTGTGCGAGCACCTGGCGTACGTGCAGGCAAACCCGCAGACGCATCTGGCCGGAACCCATCACTGAGAAGATCCCCCTTTTCTTCCATCCGTAAAGGGGTCCTCCTTGAGGAGTGGAGGAACATGGGGAGGCCCCCAGGAGATGGCTTTTCTCCGAGCCGCGGCTGGCTCATTTCGGGCCTATAAGCGGGCCGCGCGTGCGCACTCAGGCTCCCCACCACAAGCCTCCCTCGGGTCACGGGACCCACCCTTGACGTGTCTCCTGAACCACTGTTGAGGGGTCACATCACCCACCCCTGAGGGGTCACGGGAGCCACCCCGGAGGGGTCACGTGACCCACCCCTGAGGGGTCTCGTGACCCACTCCAGAGGTATCACCTGACCCACCACTGAGGGGTCTGGTGACCCACTCCCGAGGGGTCACGTGACCCACCCCTGAGGGGTCTCGTGACCCACTCCCGAGGGGTCACGTGACCCACCCCTGAGGGGTCTCGTGACCCACTCCCGAGGGGTCACGTGACCCACCCCTGAGGGGTCACGTGACCCACCCTTGAGGGGTCTCGTGACCTACCCTTTTGGGGTCACGTGACCAACCCTTGAGGGGTCTCGTGACCCACCCTTGAGGGGTCCCGTGACCCACCCTTGTGGGGTCTCCTGACCCACCCTTGGGAGGTCACGTGCCCCACCCTTGAGGGGTCACATGACCCACCTTGAGAGGTCACAGCTGTTTTACAGGGTCCCTGCGCACCTGTTCGGGGAAACAGCAGCCCTCCCTGCCACTCAGAGGACCGCACGATTTCCCACAGGCCACACTGCCTAGCAGTACCTTCAGCCCCGCACAGACAGTGTGCTAAGGACAGACTTGGGTACCGGGGGCATGGGCGGGGGATTTCCCATGGAACTCTCTAAGGGCCCGGTGCCCTGTGTGGCCCGGGGAGTGCCCATGCCGTTACTTGACCCCGCAGGACACTTGCATCCAGCAATAAGCAGCCCTCTACCTCCACGGGGCTCAAACACCTGGGCCCGGTGTGCGGGCACCTGGCGTACGTGGAGGCAAACCCGCAGACCCCTCTGGCGCGAACCCACCACTGCGAAGATCCCCCTTTTCCTCCATCCGTAAAGGGGTCACGCTTGAGGAGTGGAAGAACATGGGGAGGCCCCCAGGAGATGGCTTTTCTCCGAGCCGCGGCTGGCTCGTTTCGGGCCTATACGTTGGCCGCGCATGCGCACTCTGGCTCCCAAGCACACACCTCCCTTGGCTCACCTGACCCACCCTTTGGAGGTCACAGCAGTTCCACAGGGTCCCTGGGCACCTGTCCGTGGACACAGGAGCCCTCCCTGCCACCTAGAGGACCACGCGATTTCCCCTGGGGAACACTGCCCAGAAGCACTCCCAGCCTCGCACAGACACTGTACCCAGGATAGACTTGTGGACCAAGGGCCTGGGCGAGGAATTTTCCAGGGAACTCTCTAAAGGCCAGGTGCCCTCTGTGGCCCTGGGAGTGCCCACGCCGTCCCTTAACCCTGCAGGACACTATCATCCAGCAATAAGCAGCCCTCTGCCTCCACGGGGCTCAAACACCTGGGCCCGTTGTGCGAGCACCTGGCGTAAGTGCAGGCAAACCCGCAGACGCCTCTGGCCGGAACCCACCACTGCGAAGATCCCCCTTTTCTTCCATCCGTAAAGGGGTCCTCCTTGAGGAGTGGAGGAACATGGGGAGGCCCCCAGGAGATGGCTTTTCTCCGAGCCGCGGCTGGCTCATTTCGGGCCTATAAGCGGGCCGCGCGTGCGCACTCAGGCTCCCCACCACAAGTCTCCCTCGGGTCACGGGACCCACCCTTGACGTGTCTCCTGAACCACTGTTGAGGGGTCACATCACCCACCCCTGAGGGGTCACGGGAGCCACCCCGGAGGGGTCACGTGACCCACCCCTGAGGGGTCTCATGACCCACTCCAAAGGTATCACGTGACCCACCCCTGAGGGGTCTCGTGACCCACTCCCGAGGGGTCACGTGACCCACCCCTGAGGGGTCTCGTGACCCACTCCCGAGGGGTCACGTGACCCACCCCTGAGGGGTCACGTGACCCACCCTTGAGGGGTCTGGTGACTCACTCCCGAGGGGTCACGTTACCCACCCCTGAGGGGTCTCGTGACCCACTCCCGAGGGGTCACGTGACCCACCCCTGAGGGGTCACGTGACCCACCCTTGAGGGGTCTCGTGACCTACCCTTTTGGGGTCACGTGACCAACCCTTGAGGGGTCTCGTGACCCACCCTTGAGGGGTCCCGTGACCCACCCTTGTGGGGTCTCCTGACCCACCCTTGGGAGGTCACGTGCCCCACCCTTGAGGGGTCACATGACCCACCTTGAGAGGTCACAGCTGTTTTACAGGGTCCCTGCGCACCTGTTCGGGGAAACAGCAGCCCTCCCTGCCACTCAGAGGACCGCACGATTTCCCACAGGCCACACTGCCTAGCAGTACCTTCAGCCCCACACAGACAGTGTGCTAAGGACAGACTTGGGTACCGGGGGCATGGGCGGGGGATTTCCCATGGAACTCTCTAAGGGCCCGGTGCCCTGTGTGGCCCGGGGAGTGCCCATGCCGTTCCTTGACCCCGCAGGACACTTGCATCCAGCAATAAGCAGCCCTCTGCCTCCACGGGGCTCAAACACCTGGGCCCGGTGTGCGGGCACCTGGCGTACGTGGAGGCAAACCCGCAGACCCCCTGGCGCGAACCCACCACTGCGAAGATCCCCCTTTTCCTCCATCCGTAAAGGGGTCACGCTTGAGGAGTGGAAGAACATGGGGAGGCCCCCAGGAGATGGCTTTTCTCCGAGCCGCGGCTGGCTCGTTTCGGGCCTATACGTGGGCCGCGCATGCGCACTCAGGCTCCCAAGCACACACCTCCCTTGGCTCACCTGACCCACCCTTTAGAGGTCACAGCAGTTCCACAGGGTCCCTGGGCACCTGTCCGTGGACACAGGAGCCCTCCCTGCCACCTAGAGGACCACGCGATTTCCCCTGGGGAACACTGCCCAGAAGCACTCCCAGCCTCGCACAGACACTGTACCCAGGATAGACTTGTGGACCAAGGGCCTGGGCGAGGAATTTTCCAGGGAACTCTCTAAAGGCCAGGTGCCCTCTGTGGCCCTGGGAGTGCCCACGCCGTCCCTTAACCCTGCAGGACACTATCATCCAGCAATAAGCAGCCCTCTGCCTCCACGGGGCTCAAACACCTGGGCCCGTTGTGCGAGCACCTGGCGTACGTGCAGGCAAACCCGCAGACGCCTCTGGCCGGAACCCACCACTGCGAAGATCCCCCTTTTCTTCCATCCGTAAAGGGGTCCTCCTTGAGGAGTGGAGGAACATGGGGAGGCCCCCAGGAGATGGCTTTTCTCCGAGCCGCGGCTGGCTCATTTCGGGCCTATAAGCGGGCCGCGCGTGCGCACTCAGGCTCCCCACCACAAGCCTCCCTCGGGTCACGGGACCCACCCTTGACGTGTCTCCTGAACCACTGTTGAGGGGTCACATCACCCACCCCTGAGGGGTCACGGGAGCCACCCCGGAGGGGTCACGTGACCCACCCCTGAGGGGTCTCGTGACCCACTCCAGAGGTATCACCTGACCCACCCCTGAGGGGTCTCGTGACCCACTCCCGAGGGGTCACGTGACCCACCCCTGAGGGGTCTCGTGACCCACTCCCGAGGGGTCACGTGACCCACCCCTGAGGGGTCTCGTGACCCACTCCCGAGGGGTCACGTGACCCACCCCTGAGGGGTCACGTGACCCACCGTTGAGGGGTCTCGTGACCTACCCTTTTGGGGTCACGTGACCAACCCTTGAGGGGTCTCGTGACCCACCCTTGAGGGGTCCCGTGACCCACCCTTGTGGGGTCTCCTGACCCACCCTTGGGAGGTCACGTGCCCCACCCTTGAGGGGTCACATGACCCACCTTGAGAGGTCACAGCTGATTTACAGGGTCCCTGCGCACCTGTTCGGGGAAACAGCAGCCCTCCCTGCCACTCAGAGGACCGCACGATTTCCCACAGGCCACACTTCCTAGCAGTACCTTCAGCCCCGCACAGACAGTGTGCTAAGGACAGACTTGGGTACCGGGGGCATGGGCGGGGGATTTCCCATGGAACTCTCTAAGGGTCCGGTGCCCTGTGTGGCCCGGGGAGTGCCCATGCCGTTCCTTGACCCCGCAGGACACTTGCATCCAGCAATAAGCAGCCCTCTGCCTCCACGGGGCTCAAACACCTGGGCCCGGTGTGCGGGCACCTGGCGTACGTGGAGGCAAACCCGCAGACCCCTCTGGCGCGAACCCACCACTGCGAAGATCCCCCTTTTCCTCCATCCGTAAAGGGGTCACGCTTGAGGAGTGGAAGAACATGGGGAGGCCCCCAGGAGATGGCTTTTCTCCGAGCCGCGGCTGGCTCGTTTCGGGCCTATACGTGGGCCGCGCATGCGCACTCAGGCTCCCAAGCACACACCTCCCTTGGCTCACCTGACCCACCCTTTGGAGGTCACAGCAGTTCCACAGGGTCCCTGGGCACCTGTCCGTGGACACAGGAGCCCTCCCTGCCACCTAGAGGACCACGCGATTTCCCCTGGGGAACACTGCCCAGAAGCACTCCCAGCCTCGCACAGACACTGTACCCAGGATAGACTTGTGTACCAAGGGCCTGGGCGAGGAATTTTCCAGGGAACTCTCTAAAGGCCAGGTGCCCTCTGTGGCCCTGGGAGTGCCCACGCCGTCCCTTAACCCTGCAGGACACTATCATCCAGCAATAAGCAGCCCTCTGCCTCCACGGGGCTCAAACACCTGGGCCCGTTGTGTGAGCATCTGGCGTACGTGCAGGCAAACCCGCAGACGCCTCTGGCCGGAACCCACCACTGCGAAGATCCCCCTTTTCTTCCATCCGTAAAGGGGTCCTCCTTGAGGAGTGGAGGAACATGGGGAGGCCCCCAGGAGATGGCTTTTCTCCGAGCCGCGGCTGGCTCATTTAGGGCCTATAAGCGGGCCCGCGGTGCGCACTCAGGCTCCCCACCACAAGCCTCCCTCGGGTCACGGGACCCACCCTTTGACGTGTCTCCTGAACCACTGTTGAGGGGTCACATCACCCACCCCTGAGGGGTCACGGGAGCCACCCCGGAGGGGTCACGTGACCCACCCCTGAGGGGTCTCGTGACCCACTCCAGAGGTATCACCTGACCCACCACTGAGGGGTCTCGTGACCCACTCCCGAGGGGTCACGTGACCCACCCCTGAGGGGTCTCGTGACCCACCCCTGAGGGGTCACGTGACCCACCCCTGAGGGGTCTCGTGACCCACTCCCGAGGGGTCACGTGACCCACCCCTGAGGGGTCACGTGACCCACCCTTGAGGGGTCTCGTGACCTACCCTTTTGGGGTCACGTGACCAACCCTTGAGGGGTCTCGTGACCCACCCTTGAGGGGTCCTGTGACCCACCCTTGTGGGGTCTCCTGACCCACCCTTGGGAGGTCACGTGCCCCACCCTTGAGGGGTCACATGACCCACCTTGAGAGGTCACAGCTGTTTTACAGGGTCCCTGCGCACCTGTTCGGGGAAACAGCAGCCCTCCCTGCCACTCAGAGGACCGCACGATTTCCCACAGGCCACACTGCCTAGCAGTACCTTCAGCCCCGCACAGACAGTGTGCTAAGGACAGACTTGGGTACTGGGGGCATGGGCGGGGGATTTCCCATGGAACTCTCTAAGGGCCCGGTGCCCTGTGTGGCCCGGGGAGTGCCCATGCCGTTCCTTGACACCGCAGGACACTTGCATCCAGCAATAAGCAGCCCTCTGCCTCCACTGGGCTCAAACACCTGGGCCCGGTGTGCGGGCACCTGGCGTACGTGGAGGCAAACCCGCAGACCTCCTGGCGCGAACCCACCACTGCGAAGATCCCCCTTTTCCTCCATCCGTAAAGGGGTCACGCTTGAGGAGTGGAAGAACATGGGGAGGCCCCCAGGAGATGGCTTTTCTCCGAGCCGCGGCTGGCTCATTTCGGGCCTATACGTGGGCCGCGCATGCGCACTCAGGCTCCCAAGCACACACCTCCCTTGGCTCACCTGACCCACCCTTTAGAGGTCACAGCAGTTCCACAGGGTCCCTGGGCACCTGTCCGTGGACACAGGAGCCCTCCCTGCCACCTAGAGGACCACGCGATTTCCCCTGGGGAACACTGCCCAGAAGCACTCCCAGCCTCGCACAGACACTGTACCCAGGATAGACTTGTGGACCAAGGGCCTGGGCGAGGAATTTTCCAGGGAACTCTCTAAAGGCCAGGTGCCCTCTGTGGCCCTGGGAGTGCCCACGCCGTCCCTTAACCCTGCAGGACACTATCATCCAGCAATAAGCAGCCCTCTGCCTCCACGGGGCTCAAACACCTGGGCCCGTTGTGCGAGCACCTGGCGTACGTGCAGGCAAACCCGCAGACGCCTCTGGCCGGAACCCACCACTGCGAAGATCCCCCTTTTCTTCCATCCGTAAAGGGGTCCTCCTTGAGGAGTGGAGGAACATGGGGAGGCCCCCAGGAGATGGCTTTTCTCCGAGCCGCGGCTGGCTCATTTCGGGCCTATAAGCGGGCCGCGCGTGCGCACTCAGGCTCCCCACCACAAGCCTCCCTCGGGTCACGGGACCCACCCTTGACGTGTCTCCTGAACCACAGTTGAGGGGTCACATCACCCACCCCTGAGGGGTCACGGGAGCCACCCCGGAGGTGTCACGTGACCCACCCCTGAGGGGTCTCGTGACCCACTCCCGAGGGGTCACGTGACCCACCCCTGAGGGGTCTCGTGACCCACTCCCGAGGGGTCACGTGACCCACCCCTGAGGGGTCTCGTGACCCACTCCCGAGGGGTCACGTGACCCACCCCTGAGGGGTCACGTAACCCACCCTAGAGGGGTCTCGTGACCTACCCTTTTGGGGTCACGTGACCAACCCTTGAGGGGTCTCGTGACCCACCCTTGAGGGGTCCTGTGACCCACCCTTGTGGGGTCTCCTGACCCACCCTTGGGAGGTCACGTGCCCCACCCTTGAGGGGTCACATGACCCACCTTGAGAGGTCACAGCTGTTTTACAGGGTCCCTGCGCACCTGTTCGGGGAAACAGCAGCCCTCCCTGCCACTCAGAGGACCGCACGATTTCCCACAGGCCACACTGCCTAGCAGTACCTTCAGCCCCGCACAGACAGTGTGCTAAGGACAGACTTGGGTACCGGGGCCATGGGCGGGGGATTTCCCATGGAACTCTCTAAGGGCCCGGTGCCCTGTGTGGCCCGGGGAGTGCCCATGCCGTTCCTTGACCCCGCAGGACACTTGCATCCAGCAATAAGCAGCCCTCTGCCTCCACTGGGCTCAAACACCTGGGCCCGGTGTGCGGGCACCTGGCGTACGTGGAGGCAAACCCGCAGACCTCCTGGCGCGAACCCACCACTGTGAAGATCCCCCTTTTCCTCCATCCGTAAAGGGGTCACGCTTGAGGAGTGGAAGAACATGGGGAGGCCCCCAGGAGATGGCTTTTCTCCGAGCCGCGGCTGGCTCATTTCGGGCCTATACGTGGGCCGCGCATGCGCACTCAGGCTCCCAAGCACACACCTCCCTTGGCTCACCTGACCCACCCTTTGGAGGTCACAGCAGTTCCACAGGGTCCCTGGGCACCTGTCCGTGGACACAGGAGCCCTCCCTGCCACCTAGAGGACCACGCGATTTCCCCTGGGGAACACTGCCCAGAAGCACTCCCAGCCTCGCACAGACACTGTACCCAGGATAGACTTGTGGACCAAGGGCCTGGGCGAGGAATTTTCCAGGGAACTCTCTAAAGGCCAGGTGCCCTCTGTGGCCCTGGGAGTGCCCACGCCGTCCCTTAACCCTGCAGGACACTATCATCCAGCAATAAGCAGCCCTCTGCCTCCACGGGGCTCAAACACCTGGGCCCGTTGTGCGAGCACCTGGCGTACGTGCAGGCAAACCCGCAGACGCCTCTGGCCGGAACCCACCACTGCGAAGATCCCCCTTTTCTTCCATCCGTAAAGGGGTCCTCCTTGAGGAGTGGAGGAACATGGGGAGGCCCCCAGGAGATGGCTTTTCTCCGAGCCGCGGCTGGCTCATTTCGGGCCTATAAGCGGGCCGCGCGTGCGCACTCAGGCTCCCCACCACAAGCCTCCCTCGGGTCACGGGACCCACCCTTGACGTGACTCCTGAACCACTGTTGAGGGGTCACATCACCCACCCCTGAGGGGTCACGGGAGCCACCCCGGAGGGGTCACGTGACCCACCCCTGAGGGGTCTCATGACCGACTCCAGAGTTATCACGTGTCCCACCCCTGAGGGGTCTAGTGACCCACTCCCGAGGGGTCACGTGACCCACCCCTGAGGGGTCTCGTGACCCACTCCCGAGGGGTCACGTGACCCACCCCTGAGGGGTCACGTGACCCACCCTTGAGGGGTCTCGTGACCTACCCTTTTGGGGTCACGTGACCAACCCTTGAGGGGTCTCGTGACCCACCCTTGAGGGGTCCCGTGACCCACCCTTGTGGGGTCTCCTGACCCACCCTTGGGAGGTCACGTGCCCCACCCTTGAGGGGTCACATGACCCACCTTGAGAGGTCACAGCTGTTTTACAGGGTCCCTGCGCACCTGTTCGGGGAAACAGCAGCCCTCCATGCCACTCAGAGGACCGCACGATTTCCCACAGGCCACACTGCCTAGCAGTACCTTCAGCCCCGCACAGACAGTGTGCTAAGGACAGACTTGGGTACCGGGGGCATGGGCGGGGGATTTCCCATGGAACTCTCTAAGGGCCCGGTGCCCTGTGTGGCCCGGGGAGTGCCCATGCCGTTCCTTGACCCCGCAGGACACTTGCATCCAGCAATAAGCAGCCCTCTGCCTCCACGGGGCTCAAACACCTGGGCCCGGTGTGCGGGCACCTGGCGTACGTGGAGGCAAACCCGCAGACCCCCCTGGCGCGAACCCACCACTGCGAAGATCCCCCTTTTCCTCCATCCGTAAAGGGGTCACGCTTGAGGAGTGGAAGAACATGGGGAGGCCCCCAGGAGATGGCTTTTCTCCGAGCCGCGGCTGGCTCGTTTCGGGCCTATACGTGGGTCGCGCATGCGCACTCAGGCTCCCAAGCACACACCTCCCTTGGCTCACCTGACCCACCCTTTAGAGGTCACAGCAGTTCCACAGGGTCCCTGGGCACCTGTCCGTGGACACAGGAGCCCTCCCTGCCACCTAGAGGACCACGCGATTTCCCCATGGGAACACTGCCCAGAAGCACTCCCAGCCTCGCACAGACACTGTACCCAGGATAGACTTGTGGACCAAGGGCCTGGGCGAGGAATTTTCCAGGGAACTCTCTAAAGGCCAGGTGCCCTCTGTGGCCCTGGGAGTGCCCACGCCGTCCCTTAACCCTGCAGGACACTATCATCCAGCAATAAGCAGCCCTCTGCCTCCACGGGGCTCAAACACCTGGGCCCGTTGTGCGAGCACCTGGCGTACGTGCAGGCAAACCCGCAGACGCATCTGGCCGGAACCCATCACTGAGAAGATCCCCCTTTTCTTCCATCCGTAAAGGGGTCCTCCTTGAGGAGTGGAGGAACATGGGGAGGCCCCCAGGAGATGGCTTTTCTCCGAGCCGCGGCTGGCTCATTTCGGGCCTATAAGCGGGCCGCGCGTGCGCACTCAGGCTCCCCACCACAAGCCTCCCTCGGGTCACGGGACCCACCCTTGACGTGTCTCCTGAACCACTGTTGAGGGGTCACATCACCCACCCCTGAGGGGTCACGGGAGCCACCCCGGAGGGGTCACGTGACCCACCCCTGAGGGGTCTCGTGACCCACTCCAGAGGTATCACCTGACCCACCACTGAGGGGTCTGGTGACCCACTCCCGAGGGGTCACGTGACCCACCCCTGAGGGGTCTCGTGACCCACTCCCGAGGGGTCACGTGACCCACCCCTGAGGGGTCTCGTGACCCACTCCCGAGGGGTCACGTGACCCACCCCTGAGGGGTCACGTGACCCACCCTTGAGGGGTCTCGTGACCTACCCTTTTGGGGTCACGTGACCAACCCTTGAGGGGTCTCGTGACCCACCCTTGAGGGGTCCCGTGACCCACCCTTGTGGGGTCTCCTGACCCACCCTTGGGAGGTCACGTGCCCCACCCTTGAGGGGTCACATGACCCACCTTGAGAGGTCACAGCTGTTTTACAGGGTCCCTGCGCACCTGTTCGGGGAAACAGCAGCCCTCCCTGCCACTCAGAGGACCGCACGATTTCCCACAGGCCACACTGCCTAGCAGTACCTTCAGCCCCGCACAGACAGTGTGCTAAGGACAGACTTGGGTACCGGGGGCATGGGCGGGGGATTTCCCATGGAACTCTCTAAGGGCCCGGTGCCCTGTGTGGCCCGGGGAGTGCCCATGCCGTTACTTGACCCCGCAGGACACTTGCATCCAGCAATAAGCAGCCCTCTACCTCCACGGGGCTCAAACACCTGGGCCCGGTGTGCGGGCACCTGGCGTACGTGGAGGCAAACCCGCAGACCCCTCTGGCGCGAACCCACCACTGCGAAGATCCCCCTTTTCCTCCATCCGTAAAGGGGTCACGCTTGAGGAGTGGAAGAACATGGGGAGGCCCCCAGGAGATGGCTTTTCTCCGAGCCGCGGCTGGCTCGTTTCGGGCCTATACGTTGGCCGCGCATGCGCACTCTGGCTCCCAAGCACACACCTCCCTTGGCTCACCTGACCCACCCTTTGGAGGTCACAGCAGTTCCACAGGGTCCCTGGGCACCTGTCCGTGGACACAGGAGCCCTCCCTGCCACCTAGAGGACCACGCGATTTCCCCTGGGGAACACTGCCCAGAAGCACTCCCAGCCTCGCACAGACACTGTACCCAGGATAGACTTGTGGACCAAGGGCCTGGGCGAGGAATTTTCCAGGGAACTCTCTAAAGGCCAGGTGCCCTCTGTGGCCCTGGGAGTGCCCACGCCGTCCCTTAACCCTGCAGGACACTATCATCCAGCAATAAGCAGCCCTCTGCCTCCACGGGGCTCAAACACCTGGGCCCGTTGTGCGAGCACCTGGCGTAAGTGCAGGCAAACCCGCAGACGCCTCTGGCCGGAACCCACCACTGCGAAGATCCCCCTTTTCTTCCATCCGTAAAGGGGTCCTCCTTGAGGAGTGGAGGAACATGGGGAGGCCCCCAGGAGATGGCTTTTCTCCGAGCCGCGGCTGGCTCATTTCGGGCCTATAAGCGGGCCGCGCGTGCGCACTCAGGCTCCCCACCACAAGTCTCCCTCGGGTCACGGGACCCACCCTTGACGTGTCTCCTGAACCACTGTTGAGGGGTCACATCACCCACCCCTGAGGGGTCACGGGAGCCACCCCGGAGGGGTCACGTGACCCACCCCTGAGGGGTCTCATGACCCACTCCAAAGGTATCACGTGACCCACCCCTGAGGGGTCTCGTGACCCACTCCCGAGGGGTCACGTGACCCACCCCTGAGGGGTCTCGTGACCCACTCCCGAGGGGTCACGTGACCCACCCCTGAGGGGTCACGTGACCCACCCTTGAGGGGTCTGGTGACTCACTCCCGAGGGGTCACGTTACCCACCCCTGAGGGGTCTCGTGACCCACTCCCGAGGGGTCACGTGACCCACCCCTGAGGGGTCACGTGACCCACCCTTGAGGGGTCTCGTGACCTACCCTTTTGGGGTCACGTGACCAACCCTTGAGGGGTCTCGTGACCCACCCTTGAGGGGTCCCGTGACCCACCCTTGTGGGGTCTCCTGACCCACCCTTGGGAGGTCACGTGCCCCACCCTTGAGGGGTCACATGACCCACCTTGAGAGGTCACAGCTGTTTTACAGGGTCCCTGCGCACCTGTTCGGGGAAACAGCAGCCCTCCCTGCCACTCAGAGGACCGCACGATTTCCCACAGGCCACACTGCCTAGCAGTACCTTCAGCCCCACACAGACAGTGTGCTAAGGACAGACTTGGGTACCGGGGGCATGGGCGGGGGATTTCCCATGGAACTCTCTAAGGGCCCGGTGCCCTGTGTGGCCCGGGGAGTGCCCATGCCGTTCCTTGACCCCGCAGGACACTTGCATCCAGCAATAAGCAGCCCTCTGCCTCCACGGGGCTCAAACACCTGGGCCCGGTGTGCGGGCACCTGGCGTACGTGGAGGCAAACCCGCAGACCCCCTGGCGCGAACCCACCACTGCGAAGATCCCCCTTTTCCTCCATCCGTAAAGGGGTCACGCTTGAGGAGTGGAAGAACATGGGGAGGCCCCCAGGAGATGGCTTTTCTCCGAGCCGCGGCTGGCTCGTTTCGGGCCTATACGTGGGCCGCGCATGCGCACTCAGGCTCCCAAGCACACACCTCCCTTGGCTCACCTGACCCACCCTTTAGAGGTCACAGCAGTTCCACAGGGTCCCTGGGCACCTGTCCGTGGACACAGGAGCCCTCCCTGCCACCTAGAGGACCACGCGATTTCCCCTGGGGAACACTGCCCAGAAGCACTCCCAGCCTCGCACAGACACTGTACCCAGGATAGACTTGTGGACCAAGGGCCTGGGCGAGGAATTTTCCAGGGAACTCTCTAAAGGCCAGGTGCCCTCTGTGGCCCTGGGAGTGCCCACGCCGTCCCTTAACCCTGCAGGACACTATCATCCAGCAATAAGCAGCCCTCTGCCTCCACGGGGCTCAAACACCTGGGCCCGTTGTGCGAGCACCTGGCGTACGTGCAGGCAAACCCGCAGACGCCTCTGGCCGGAACCCACCACTGCGAAGATCCCCCTTTTCTTCCATCCGTAAAGGGGTCCTCCTTGAGGAGTGGAGGAACATGGGGAGGCCCCCAGGAGATGGCTTTTCTCCGAGCCGCGGCTGGCTCATTTCGGGCCTATAAGCGGGCCGCGCGTGCGCACTCAGGCTCCCCACCACAAGCCTCCCTCGGGTCACGGGACCCACCCTTGACGTGTCTCCTGAACCACTGTTGAGGGGTCACATCACCCACCCCTGAGGGGTCACGGGAGCCACCCCGGAGGGGTCACGTGACCCACCCCTGAGGGGTCTCGTGACCCACTCCAGAGGTATCACCTGACCCACCCCTGAGGGGTCTCGTGACCCACTCCCGAGGGGTCACGTGACCCACCCCTGAGGGGTCTCGTGACCCACTCCCGAGGGGTCACGTGACCCACCCCTGAGGGGTCTCGTGACCCACTCCCGAGGGGTCACGTGACCCACCCCTGAGGGGTCACGTGACCCACCCTTGAGGGGTCTCGTGACCTACCCTTTTGGGGTCACGTGACCAACCCTTGAGGGGTCTCGTGACCCACCCTTGAGGGGTCCCGTGACCCACCCTTGTGGGGTCTCCTGACCCACCCTTGGGAGTTCACGTGCCCCACCCTTGAGGGGTCACATGACCCACCTTGAGAGGTCACAGCTGATTTACAGGGTCCCTGCGCACCTGTTCGGGGAAACAGCAGCCCTCCCTGCCACTCAGAGGACCGCACGATTTCCCACAGGCCACACTTCCTAGCAGTACCTTCAGCCCCGCACAGACAGTGTGCTAAGGACAGACTTGGGTACCGGGGGCATGGGCGGGGGATTTCCCATGGAACTCTCTAAGGGTCCGGTGCCCTGTGTGGCCCGGGGAGTGCCCATGCCGTTCCTTGACCCCGCAGGACACTTGCATCCAGCAATAAGCAGCCCTCTGCCTCCACGGGGCTCAAACACCTGGGCCCGGTGTGCGGGCACCTGGCGTACGTGGAGGCAAACCCGCAGACCCCTCTGGCGCGAACCCACCACTGCGAAGATCCCCCTTTTCCTCCATCCGTAAAGGGGTCACGCTTGAGGAGTGGAAGAACATGGGGAGGCCCCCAGGAGATGGCTTTTCTCCGAGCCGCGGCTGGCTCGTTTCGGGCCTATACGTGGGCCGCGCATGCGCACTCAGGCTCCCAAGCACACACCTCCCTTGGCTCACCTGACCCACCCTTTGGAGGTCACAGCAGTTCCACAGGGTCCCTGGGCACCTGTCCGTGGACACAGGAGCCCTCCCTGCCACCTAGAGGACCACGCGATTTCCCCTGGGGAACACTGCCCAGAAGCACTCCCAGCCTCGCACAGACACTGTACCCAGGATAGACTTGTGTACCAAGGGCCTGGGCGAGGAATTTTCCAGGGAACTCTCTAAAGGCCAGGTGCCCTCTGTGGCCCTGGGAGTGCCCACGCCGTCCCTTAACCCTGCAGGACACTATCATCCAGCAATAAGCAGCCCTCTGCCTCCACGGGGCTCAAACACCTGGGCCCGTTGTGTGAGCATCTGGCGTACGTGCAGGCAAACCCGCAGACGCCTCTGGCCGGAACCCACCACTGCGAAGATCCCCCTTTTCTTCCATCCGTAAAGGGGTCCTCCTTGAGGAGTGGAGGAACATGGGGAGGCCCCCAGGAGATGGCTTTTCTCCGAGCCGCGGCTGGCTCATTTAGGGCCTATAAGCGGGCCGCGCGTGCGCACTCAGGCTCCCCACCACAAGCCTCCCTCGGGTCACGGGACCCACCCTTGACGTGTCTCCTGAACCACTGTTGAGGGGTCGCATCACCCACCCCTGAGGGGTCACGGGAGCCACCCCGGAGGGGTCACGTGACCCACCCCTGAGGGGTCTCGTGACCCACTCCAGAGGTATCACCTGACCCACCACTGAGGGGTCTCGTGACCCACTCCCGAGGGGTCACGTGACCCACCCCTGAGGGGTCTCGTGACCCACCCCTGAGGGGTCACGTGACCCACCCCTGAGGGGTCTCGTGACCCACTCCCGAGGGGTCACGTGACCCACCCCTGAGGGGTCACGTGACCCACCATTGAGGGGTCTCGTGACCTACCCTTTTGGGGTCACGTGACCAACCCTTGAGGGGTCTCGTGACCCACCCTTGAGGGGTCCCGTGACCCACCCTTGTGGGGTCTCCTGACCCACCCTTGGGAGGTCACGTGCCCCACCCTTGAGGGGTCACATGACCCACCTTGAGAGGTCACAGCTGTTTTACAGGGTCCCTGCGCACCTGTTCGGGGAAACAGCAGCCCTCCCTGCCACTCAGAGGACCGCACGATTTCCCACAGGCCACACTGCCTAGCAGTACCTTCAGCCCCGCACAGACAGTGTGCTAAGGACAGACTTGGGTACCGGGGGCATGGGCGGGGGATTTCCCATGGAACTCTCTAAGGGCCCGGTGCCCTGTGTGGCCCGGGGAGTGCCCATGCCGTTCCTTGACCCCGCAGGACACTTGCATCCAGCAATAAGCAGCCCTCTGCCTCCACGGGGCTCAAACACCTGGGCCCGGTGTGCGGGCACCTGGCGTACGTGGAGGCAAACCCGCAGACCCCTCTGGCGCGAACCCACCACTGCGAAGATCCCCCTTTTCCTCCATCCGTAAAGGGGTCACGCTTGAGGAGTGGAAGAACATGGGGAGGCCCCCAGGAGATGGCTTTTCTCCGAGCCGCGGCTGGCTCGTTTCGGGCCTATACGTGGGCCGCGCATGCGCACTCAGGCTCCCAAGCACACACCTCCCTTGGCTCACCTGACCCACCCTTTGGAGGTCACAGCAGTTCCACAGGGTCCCTGGGCACCTGTCCGTGGACACAGGAGCCCTCCCTGCCACCTAGAGGACCACGCGATTTCCCCTGGGGAACACTGCCCAGAAGCACTCCCAGCCTCGCACAGACACTGTACCCAGGATAGACTTGTGTACCAAGGGCCTGGGCGAGGAATTTTCCAGGGAACTCTCTAAAGGCCAGGTGCCCTCTGTGGCCCTGGGAGTGCCCACGCCGTCCCTTAACCCTGCAGGACACTATCATCCAGCAATAAGCAGCCCTCTGCCTCCACGGGGCTCAAACACCTGGGCCCGTTGTGTGAGCATCTGGCGTACGTGCAGGCAAACCCGCAGACGCCTCTGGCCGGAACCCACCACTGCGAAGATCCCCCTTTTCTTCCATCCGTAAAGGGGTCCTCCTTGAGGAGTGGAGGAACATGGGGAGGCCCCCAGGAGATGGCTTTTCTCCGAGCCGCGGCTGGCTCATTTAGGGCCTATAAGCGGGCCGCGCGTGCGCACTCAGGCTCCCCACCACAAGCCTCCCTCGGGTCACGGGACCCACCCTTGACGTGTCTCCTGAACCACTGTTGAGGGGTCGCATCACCCACCCCTGAGGGGTCACGGGAGCCACCCCGGAGGGGTCACGTGACCCACCCCTGAGGGGTCTCGTGACCCACTCCAGAGGTATCACCTGACCCACCACTGAGGGGTCTCGTGACCCACTCCCGAGGGGTCACGTGACCCACCCCTGAGGGGTCTCGTGACCCACCCCTGAGGGGTCACGTGACCCACCCCTGAGGGGTCTCGTGACCCACTCCCGAGGGGTCACGTGACCCACCCCTGAGGGGTCACGTGACCCACCATTGAGGGGTCTCGTGACCTACCCTTTTGGGGTCACGTGACCAACCCTTGAGGGGTCTCGTGACCCACCCTTGAGGGGTCCCGTGACCCACCCTTGTGGGGTCTCCTGACCCACCCTTGGGAGGTCACGTGCCCCACCCTTGAGGGGTCACATGACCCACCTTGAGAGGTCACAGCTGTTTTACAGGGTCCCTGCGCACCTGTTCGGGGAAACAGCAGCCCTCCCTGCCACTCAGAGGACCGCACGATTTCCCACAGGCCACACTTCCTAGCAGTACCTTCAGCCCCGCACAGACAGTGTGCTAAGGACAGACTTGGGTACCGGGGGCATGGGCGGGGGATTTCCCATGGAACTCTCTAAGGGTCCGGTGCCCTGTGTGGCCCGGGGAGTGCCCATGCCGTTCCTTGACCCCGCAGGACACTTGCATCCAGCAATAAGCAGCCCTCTGCCTCCACGGGGCTCAAACACCTGGGCCCGGTGTGCGGGCACCTGGCGTACGTGGAGGCAAACCCGCAGACCCCTCTGGCGCGAACCCACCACTGCGAAGATCCCCCTTTTCCTCCATCCGTAAAGGGGTCACGCTTGAGGAGTGGAAGAACATGGGGAGGCCCCCAGGAGATGGCTTTTCTCCGAGCCGCGGCTGGCTCGTTTCGGGCCTATACGTGGGCCGCGCATGCGCACTCAGGCTCCCAAGCACACACCTCCCTTGGCTCACCTGACCCACCCTTTGGAGGTCACAGCAGTTCCACAGGGTCCCTGGGCACCTGTCCGTGGAAACAGGAGCCCTCCCTGCCACCTAGAGGACCACGCGATTTCCCCTGGGGAACACTGCCCAGAAGCACTCCCAGCCTCGCACAGACACTGTACCCAGGATAGACTTGTGGACCAAGGGCCTGGGCGAGGAATTTTCCAGGGAACTCTCTAAAGGCCAGGTGCCCTCTGTGGCCCTGGGAGTGCCCACGCCGTCCCTTAACCCTGCAGGACACTATCATCCAGCAATAAGCAGCCCTCTGCCTCCACGGGGCTCAAACACCTGGGCCCGTTGTGCGAGCACCTGGCGTACGTGCAGGCAAACCCGCAGACGCCTCTGGCCGGAACCCACCACTGCGAAGATCCCCCTTTTCTTCCATCCGTAAAGGGGTCCTCCTTGAGGAGTGGAGGAACATGGGGAGGCCCCCAGGAGATGGCTTTTCTCCGAGCCGCGGCTGGCTCATTTAGGGCCTATAAGCGGGCCGCGCGTGCGCACTCAGGCTCCCCACCACAAGCCTCCCTCGGGTCACGGGACCCACCCTTGACGTGTCTCCTGAACCACTGTTGAGGGGTCACATCACCCACCCCTGAGGGGTCACGGGAGCCACCCCGGAGGGATCACGTGACCCACCCCTGAGGGGTCTCGTGACCCACTCCCGAGGGGTCACGTGACCCACCCCTGAGGGGTCACGTGACCCACCCTTGAGGGGTCTCGTGACCTACCCTTTTGGGGTCACGTGACCAACCCTTGAGGGGTCTCGTGACCCACCCTTGAGGGGTCCCGTGACCCACCCTTGTGGGGTCTCCTGACCCACCCTTGGGAGGTCACGTGCCCCACCCTTGAGGGGTCACATGACCCACCTTGAGAGGTGACAGCTGTTTTACAGGGTCCCTGCGCACCTGTTCGGGGAAACAGCAGCCCTCCCTGCCACTCAGAGGACCGCACGATTTCCCACAGGCCACACTTCCTAGCAGTACCTTCAGCCCCGCACAGACAGTGTGCTAAGGACAGACTTGGGTACCGGGGGCATGGGCGGGGGATTTCCCATGGAACTCTCTAAGGGCCCGGTGCCCTGTGTGGCCCGGGGAGTGCCCATGCCGTTCCTTGACCCCGCAGGACACTTGCATCCAGCAATAAGCAGCCCTCTGCCTCCACGGGGCTCAAACACCTGGGCCCGGTGTGCGGGCACCTGGCGTACGTGGAGGCAAACCCGCAGACCCCTCTGGCGCGAACCCACCACTGCGAAGATCCCCCTTTTCCTCCATCCGTAAAGGGGTCACGCTTGAGGAGTGGAAGAACATGGGGAGGCCCCCAGGAGATGGCTTTTCTCCGAGCCGCGGCTGGCTCGTTTCGGGCCTATACGTGGGCCGCGCATGCGCACTCAGGCTCCCAAGCACACACCTCCCTTGGCTCACCTGACCCACCCTTTGGAGGTCACAGCAGTTCCACAGGGTCCCTGGGCACCTGTCCGTGGACACAGGAGCCCTCCCTGCCACCTAGAGGACCACGCGATTTCCCCTGGGGAACACTGCCCAGAAGCACTCCCAGCCTCGCACAGACACTGTACCCAGGATAGACTTGTGGACCAAGGGCCTGGGCGAGGAATTTTCCAGGGAACTCTCTAAAGGCCAGGTGCCCTCTGTGGCCCTGGGAGTGCCCACGCCGTCCCTTAACCCTGCAGGACACTATCATCCAGCAATAAGCAGCCCTCTGCCTCCACGGGGCTCAAACACCTGGGCCCGTTGTGCGAGCATCTGGCGTACGTGCAGGCAAACCCGCAGACGCCTCTGGCCGGAACCCACCACTGCGAAGATCCCCCTTTTCTTCCATCCGTAAAGGGGTCCTCCTTGAGGAGTGGAGGAACATGGGGAGGCCCCCAGGAGATGGCTTTTCTCCGAGCCGCGGCTGGCTCATTTAGGGCCTATAAGCGGGCCGCGCGTGCGCACTCAGGCTCCCCACCACAAGCCTCCCTCGGGTCACGGGACCCACCCTTGACGTGTCTCCTGAACCACTGTTGAGGGGTCACATCACCCACCCCTGAGGGGTCACGGGAGCCACCCCGGAGGGGTCACGTGACCCACCCCTGAGGGGTCTCGTGACCCACTCCAGAGGTATCACCTGACCCACCCCTGAGGGGTCTCGTGACCCACTCCCGAGGGGTCACGTGACCCACCCCTGAGGGGTCTCGTGACCCACCCCTGAGGGGTCACGTGACCCACCCCTGAGGGGTCTCGTGACCCACTCCCGAGGGGTCACGTGACCCACCCCTGAGGGGTCACGTGACCCACCCTTGAGGGGTCTCGTGACCTACCCTTTTGGGGTCACGTGACCAACCCTTGAGGGGTCTCGTGACCCACCCTTGAGGGGTCCCGTGACCCACCCTTGTGGGGTCTCCTGACCCACCCTTGGGAGGTCACGTGCCCCACCCTTGAGGGGTCACATGACCCACCTTGAGAGGTCACAGCTGTTTTACAGGGTCCCTGCGCACCTGTTCGGGGAAACAGCAGCCCTCCCTGCCACTCAGAGGACCGCACGATTTCCCACAGGCCACACTTCCTAGCAGTACCTTCAGCCCCGCACAGACAGTGTGCTAAGGACAGACTTGGGTACCGGGGGCATGGGCGGGGGATTTCCCATGGAACTCTCTAAGGGCCCGGTGCCCTGTGTGGCCCGGGGAGTGCCCATGCCGTTCCTTGACCCCGCAGGACACTTGCATCCAGCAATAAGCAGCCCTCTGCCTCCACGGGGCTCTAACACCTGGGCCCGGTGTGCGGGCACCTGGCGTACGTGGAGGCAAACCCGCAGACCCCTCTGGCGCGAACCCACCACTGCGAAGATCCCCCTTTTCCTCCATCCGTAAAGGGGTCACGCTTGAGGAGTGGAAGAACATGGGGAGGCCCCCAGGAGATGGCTTTTCTCCGAGCCGCGGCTGGCTCGTTTCGGGCCTATACGTGGGCCGCGCATGCGCACTCAGGCTCCCAAGCACACACCTCCCTTGGCTCACCTGACCCACCCTTTGGAGGTCACAGCAGTTCCACAGGGTCCCTGGGCACCTGTCCGTGGACACAGGAGCCCTCCCTGCCACCTAGAGGACCACGCGATTTCCCCTGGGGAACACTGCCCAGAAGCACTCCCAGCCTCGCACAGACACTGTACCCAGGATAGACTTGTGGACCAAGGGCCTGGGCGAGGAATTTTCCAGGGAACTCTCTAAAGGCCAGGTGCCCTCTGTGGCCCTGGGAGTGCCCACGCCGTCCCTTAACCCTGCAGGACACTATCATCCAGCAATAAGCAGCCCTCTGCCTCCACGGGGCTCAAACACCTGGGCCCGTTGTGCGAGCATCTGGCGTACGTGCAGGCAAACCCGCAGACGCCTCTGGCCGGAACCCACCACTGCGAAGATCCCCCTTTTCTTCCATCCGTAAAGGGGTCCTCCTTGAGGAGTGGAGGAACATGGGGAGGCCCCCAGGAGATGGCTTTTCTCCGAGCCGCGGCTGGCTCATTTAGGGCCTATAAGCGGGCCGCGCGTGCGCACTCAGGCTCCCCACCACAAGCCTCCCTCGGGTCACGGGACCCACCCTTGACGTGTCTCCTGAACCACTGTTGAGGGGTCACATCACCCACCCCTGAGGGGTCACGGGAGCCACCCCGGAGGGGTCACGTGACCCACCCCTGAGGGGTCTCGTGACCCACTCCAGAGGTATCACCTGACCCACCACTGAGGGGTCTCGTGACCCACTCCCGAGGGGTCACGTGACCCACCCCTGAGGGGTCTCGTGACCCACCCCTGAGGGGTCACGTGACCCACCCCTGAGGGGTCTCGTGACCCACTCCCGAGGGGTCACGTGACCCACCCCTGAGGGGTCACGTGACCCACCCTTGAGGGGTCTCGTGACCTACCCTTTTGGGGTCACGTGACCAACCCTTGAGGGGTCTCGTGACCCACCCTTGGGAGGTCACGTGCCCCACCCTTGAGGGGTCACATGACCCACCTTGAGAGGTCACAGCTGTTTTACAGGGTCCCTGCGCACCTGTTCGGGGAAACAGCAGCCCTCCCTGCCACTCAGAGGACCGCACGATTTCCCACAGGCCACACTTCCTAGCAGTACCTTCAGCCCCGCACAGACAGTGTGCTAAGGACAGACTTGGGTACCGGGGGCATGGGCGGGGGATTTCCCATGGAACTCTCTAAGGGTCCGGTGCCCTGTGTGGCCCGGGGAGTGCCCATGCCGTTCCTTGACCCCGCAGGACACTTGCATCCAGCAATAAGCAGCCCTCTGCCTCCACGGGGCTCAAACACCTGGGCCCGGTGTGCGGGCACCTGGCGTACGTGGAGGCAAACCCGCAGACCCCTCTGGCGCGAACCCACCACTGCGAAGATCCCCCTTTTCCTCCATCCGTAAAGGGGTCACGCTTGAGGAGTGGAAGAACATGGGGAGGCCCCCAGGAGATGGCTTTTCTCCGAGCCGCGGCTGGCTCGTTTCGGGCCTATACGTGGGCCGCGCATGCGCACTCAGGCTCCCAAGCACACACCTCCCTTGGCTCACCTGACTCACCCTTTGGAGGTCACAGCAGTTCCACAGGGTCCCTGGGCACCTGTCCGTGGACACAGGAGCCCTCCCTGCCACCTAGAGGACCACGCGATTTCCCCTGGGGAACACTGCCCAGAAGCACTCCCAGCCTCGCACAGACACTGTACCCAGGATAGACTTGTGGACCAAGGGCCTGGGCGAGGAATTTTCCAGGGAACTCTCTAAAGGCCAGGTGCCCTCTGTGGCCCTGGGAGTGCCCACGCCGTCCCTTAACCCTGCAGGACACTATCATCCAGCAATAAGCAGCCCTCTGCCTCCACGGGGCTCAAACACCTGGGCCCGTTGTGCGAGCACCTGGCGTACGTGCAGGCAAACCCGCAGACGCCTCTGGCCGGAACCCACCACTGCGAAGATCCCCCTTTTCTTCCATCCGTAAAGGGGTCCTCCTTGAGGAGTGGAGGAACATGGGGAGGCCCCCAGGAGATGGCTTTTCTCCGAGCCGCGGCTGGCTCATTTCGGGCCTATAAGCGGGCCGCGCGTGCGCACTCAGGCTCCCCACCACAAGCCTCCCTCGGGTCACGGGACCCACCCTTGACGTGTCTCCTGAACCACTGTTGAGGGGTCACATCACCCACCCCTGAGGGGTCACGGGAGCCACCCCGGAGGGGTCACGTGACCCACCCCTGAGGGGTCTCGTGACCCACTCCAGAGGTATCACCTGACCCACCCCTGAGGGGTCTCGTGACCCACTCCCGAGGGGTCACGTGACCCACCCCTGAGGGGTCTCGTGACCCACTCCCGAGGGGTCACGTGACCCACCCCTGAGGGGTCACGTGACCAACCCTTGAGGGGTCTCGTGACCCACCCTTGAGGGGTCCCGTGACCCACCCTTGTGGGGTCTCCTGACCCACCCTTGGGAGGTCACGTGCCCCACCCTTGAGGGGTCACATGACCCACCTTGAGAGGTCACAGCTGTTTCACAGGGTCCCTGCGCACCTGTTCGGGGAAACAGCAGCCCTCCCTGCCACTCAGAGGACCGCACGATTTCCCACAGGCCACACTGCCTAGCAGTACCTTCAGCCCCGCACAGACAGTGTGCTAAGGACAGACTTGGGTACCGGGGGCATGGGCGGGGGATTTCCCATGGAACTCTCTAAGGGCCCGGTGCCCTGTGTGGGCCGGGGAGTGCCCATGCCGTTCCTTGACCCCGCAGGACACTTGCATCCAGCAATAAGCAGCCCTCTGCCTCCACGGGGCTCAAACACCTGGGCCCGGTGTGCGGGCACCTGGCGTACGTGGAGGCAAACCCGCAGACCCCTCTGGCGCGAACCCACCACTGCGAAGATCCCCCTTTTCCTCCATCCGTAAAGGGGTCACGCTTGAGGAGTGGAAGAACATGGGGAGGCCCCAGGAGATGGCTTTTCTCCGAGCCGCGGCTGGCTCGTTTCGGGCCTATACGTGGGCCGCGCATGCGCACTCAGGCTCCCAAGCACACACCTCCCTTGGCTCACCTGACCCACCCTTTGGAGGTCACAGCAGTTCCACAGGGTCCCTGGGCACCTGTCCGTGGACACAGGAGCCCTCCCTGCCACCTAGAGGACCACGCGATTTCCCCTGGGGAACACTGCACAGAAGCACTCCCAGCCTCGCACAGACACTGTACCCAGGATAGACTTGTGGACCAAGGGCCTGGGCGAGGAATTTTCCAGGGAACTCTCTAAAGGCCAGGTGCCCTCTGTGGCCCTGGGAGTGCCCACGCCGTCCCTTAACCCTGCAGGACACTATCATCCAGCAATAAGCAGCCCTCTGCCTCCACGGGGCTCAAACACCTGGGCCCGTTGTGCGAGCACCTGGCGTACGTGCAGGCAAACCCGCAGACGCCTCTGGCCGGAACCCACCACTGCGAAGATCCCCCTTTTCTTCCATCCGTAAAGGGGTCCTCCTTGAGGAGTGGAGGAACATGGGGAGGCCCCCAGGAGATGGCTTTTCTCCGAGCCGCGGCTGGCTCATTTCGGGCCTATAAGCGGGCCGCGCGTGCGCACTCAGGCTCCCCACCACAAGCCTCCCTCGGGTCACGGGACCCACCCTTGACGTGTCTCCTGAACCACTGTTGAGGGGTCACATCACCCACCCCTGAGGGGTCACGGGAGCCACCCCGGAGGGGTCACGTGACCCACCCCTGAGGGGTCTCGTGACCCACTCCAGAGGTATCACCTGACCCACCACTGAGGGGTCTCGTGACCCACTCCCGAGGGGTCACGTGACCCACCCCTGAGGGGTCTCGTGACCCACTCCCGAGGGGTCACGTGACCCACCCCTGAGGGGTCTCGTGACCCACTCCCGAGGGGTCACGTGACCCACCCCCGAGGGGTCACGTGACCCACCCTTGAGGGGTCTCGTGACCTACCCTTTTGGGGTCACGTGACCAACCCTTGAGGGGTCTCGTGACCCACCCTTGAGGGGTCCCGTGACCCACCCTTGTGGGGTCTCCTGACCCACCCTTGGGAGGTCACGTGCCCCACCCTTGAGGGGTCACATGACCCACCTTGAGAGGTCACAGCTGTTTTACAGGGTCCCTGCGCACCTGTTCGGGGAAACAGCAGCCCTCCCTGCCACTCAGAGGACCGCACGATTTCCCACAGGCCACACTGCCTAGCAGTACCTTCAGCCCCGCACAGACAGTGTGCTAAGGACAGACTTGGGTACCGGGGGCATGGGCGGGGGATTTCCCATGGAACTCTCTAAGGGCCCGGTGCCCTGTGTGGCCCGGGGAGTGCCCATGCCGTTCCTTGACCCCGCAGGACACTTGCATCCAGCAATAAGCAGCCCTCTGCCTCCACGGGGCTCAAACACCTGGGCCCGGTGTGCGGGCACCTGGCGTACGTGGAGGCAAACCCGCAGACCCCTCTGGCGCGAACCCACCACTGCGAAGATCCCCCTTTTCCTCCATCCGTAAAGGGGTCACGCTTGAGGAGTGGAAGAACATGGGGAGGCCCCCAGGAGATGGCTTTTCTCCGAGCCGCGGCTGGCTCGTTTCGGGCCTATACGTGGGCCGCGCATGCGCACTCAGGCTCCCAAGCACACACCTCCCTTGGCTCACCTGACCCACCCTTTGGAGGTCACAGCAGTTCCACAGGGTCCCTGGGCACCTGTCCGTGGACACAGGAGCCCTCCCTGCCACCTAGAGGACCACGCGATTTCCCCTGGGGAACACTGCACAGAAGCACTCCCAGCCTCGCACAGACACTGTACCCAGGATAGACTTGTGGACCAAGGGCCTGGGCGAGGAATTTTCCAGGGAACTCTCTAAAGGCCAGGTGCCCTCTGTGGCCCTGGGAGTGCCCACGCCGTCCCTTAACCCTGCAGGACACTATCATCCAGCAATAAGCAGCCCTCTGCCTCCACGGGGCTCAAACACCTGGGCCCGTTGTGCGAGCACCTGGCGTACGTGCAGGCAAACCCGCAGACGCCTCTGGCCGGAACCCACCACTGCGAAGATCCCCCTTTTCTTCCATCCGTAAAGGGGTCCTCCTTGAGGAGTGGAGGAACATGGGGAGGCCCCCAGGAGATGGCTTTTCTCCGAGCCGCGGCTGGCTCATTTCGGGCCTATAAGCGGGCCGCGCGTGCGCACTCAGGCTCCCCACCACAAGCCTCCCTCGGGTCACGGGACCCACCCTTGACGTGTCTCCTGAACCACTGTTGAGGGGTCACATCACCCACCCCTGAGGGGTCACGGGAGCCACCCCGGAGGGGTCACGTGACCCACCCCTGAGGGGTCTCGTGACCCACTCCAGAGGTATCACCTGACCCACCCCTGAGGGGTCTCGTGACCCACTCCCGAGGGGTCACGTGACCCACCCCTGAGGGGTCTCGTGACCCACTCCCGAGGGGTCACGTGACCCACCCCTGAGGGGTCACGTGACCAACCCTTGAGGGGTCTCGTGACCCACCCTTGAGGGGTCCCGTGACCCACCCTTGTGGGGTCTCCTGACCCACCCTTGGGAGGTCACGTGCCCCACCCTTGAGGGGTCACATGACCCACCTTGAGAGGTCACAGCTGTTTCACAGGGTCCCTGCGCACCTGTTCGGGGAAACAGCAGCCCTCCCTGCCACTCAGAGGACCGCACGATTTCCCACAGGCCACACTGCCTAGCAGTACCTTCAGCCCCGCACAGACAGTGTGCTAAGGACAGACTTGGGTACCGGGGGCATGGGCGGGGGATTTCCCATGGAACTCTCTAAGGGCCCGGTGCCCTGTGTGGGCCGGGGAGTGCCCATGCCGTTCCTTGACCCCGCAGGACACTTGCATCCAGCAATAAGCAGCCCTCTGCCTCCACGGGGCTCAAACACCTGGGCCCGGTGTGCGGGCACCTGGCGTACGTGGAGGCAAACCCGCAGACCCCTCTGGCGCGAACCCACCACTGCGAAGATCCCCCTTTTCCTCCATCCGTAAAGGGGTCACGCTTGAGGAGTGGAAGAACATGGGGAGGCCCCAGGAGATGGCTTTTCTCCGAGCCGCGGCTGGCTCGTTTCGGGCCTATACGTGGGCCGCGCATGCGCACTCAGGCTCCCAAGCACACACCTCCCTTGGCTCACCTGACCCACCCTTTGGAGGTCACAGCAGTTCCACAGGGTCCCTGGGCACCTGTCCGTGGACACAGGAGCCCTCCCTGCCACCTAGAGGACCACGCGATTTCCCCTGGGGAACACTGCACAGAAGCACTCCCAGCCTCGCACAGACACTGTACCCAGGATAGACTTGTGGACCAAGGGCCTGGGCGAGGAATTTTCCAGGGAACTCTCTAAAGGCCAGGTGCCCTCTGTGGCCCTGGGAGTGCCCACGCCGTCCCTTAACCCTGCAGGACACTATCATCCAGCAATAAGCAGCCCTCTGCCTCCACGGGGCTCAAACACCTGGGCCCGTTGTGCGAGCACCTGGCGTACGTGCAGGCAAACCCGCAGACGCCTCTGGCCGGAACCCACCACTGCGAAGATCCCCCTTTTCTTCCATCCGTAAAGGGGTCCTCCTTGAGGAGTGGAGGAACATGGGGAGGCCCCCAGGAGATGGCTTTTCTCCGAGCCGCGGCTGGCTCATTTCGGGCCTATAAGCGGGCCGCGCGTGCGCACTCAGGCTCCCCACCACAAGCCTCCCTCGGGTCACGGGACCCACCCTTGACGTGTCTCCTGAACCACTGTTGAGGGGTCACATCACCCACCCCTGAGGGGTCACGGGAGCCACCCCGGAGGGGTCACGTGACCCACCCCTGAGGGGTCTCGTGACCCACTCCAGAGGTATCACCTGACCCACCACTGAGGGGTCTCGTGACCCACTCCCGAGGGGTCACGTGACCCACCCCTGAGGGGTCTCGTGACCCACTCCCGAGGGGTCACGTGACCCACCCCTGAGGGGTCTCGTGACCCACTCCCGAGGGGTCACGTGACCCACCCCCGAGGGGTCACGTGACCCACCCTTGAGGGGTCTCGTGACCTACCCTTTTGGGGTCACGTGACCAACCCTTGAGGGGTCTCGTGACCCACCCTTGAGGGGTCCCGTGACCCACCCTTGTGGGGTCTCCTGACCCACCCTTGGGAGGTCACGTGCCCCACCCTTGAGGGGTCACATGACCCACCTTGAGAGGTCACAGCTGTTTTACAGGGTCCCTGCGCACCTGTTCGGGGAAACAGCAGCCCTCCCTGCCACTCAGAGGACCGCACGATTTCCCACAGGCCACACTGCCTAGCAGTACCTTCAGCCCCGCACAGACAGTGTGCTAAGGACAGACTTGGGTACCGGGGGCATGGGCGGGGGATTTCCCATGGAACTCTCTAAGGGCCCGGTGCCCTGTGTGGCCCGGGGAGTGCCCATGCCGTTCCTTGACCCCGCAGGACACTTGCATCCAGCAATAAGCAGCCCTCTGCCTCCACGGGGCTCAAACACCTGGGCCCGGTGTGCGGGCACCTGGCGTACGTGGAGGCAAACCCGCAGACCCCTCTGGCGCGAACCCACCACTGCGAAGATCCCCCTTTTCCTCCATCCGTAAAGGGGTCACGCTTGAGGAGTGGAAGAACATGGGGAGGCCCCCAGGAGATGGCTTTTCTCCGAGCCGCGGCTGGCTCGTTTCGGGCCTATACGTGGGCCGCGCATGCGCACTCAGGCTCCCAAGCACACACCTCCCTTGGCTCACCTGACCCACCCTTTGGAGGTCACAGCAGTTCCACAGGGTCCCTGGGCACCTGTCCGTGGACACAGGAGCCCTCCCTGCCACCTAGAGGACCACGCGATTTCCCCTGGGGAACACTGCACAGAAGCACTCCCAGCCTCGCACAGACACTGTACCCAGGATAGACTTGTGGACCAAGGGCCTGGGCGAGGAATTTTCCAGGGAACTCTCTAAAGGCCAGGTGCCCTCTGTGGCCCTGGGAGTGCCCACGCCGTCCCTTAACCCTGCAGGACACTATCATCCAGCAATAAGCAGCCCTCTGCCTCCACGGGGCTCAAACACCTGGGCCCGTTGTGCGAGCACCTGGCGTACGTGCAGGCAAACCCGCAGACGCCTCTGGCCGGAACCCACCACTGCGAAGATCCCCCTTTTCTTCCATCCGTAAAGGGGTCCTCCTTGAGGAGTGGAGGAACATGGGGAGGCCCCCAGGAGATGGCTTTTCTCCGAGCCGCGGCTGGCTCATTTCGGGCCTATAAGCGGGCCGCGCGTGCGCACTCAGGCTCCCCACCACAAGCCTCCCTCGGGTCACGGGACCCACCCTTGACGTGTCTCCTGAACCACTGTTGAGGGGTCACATCACCCACCCCTGAGGGGTCACGGGAGCCACCCCGGAGGGGTCACGTGACCCACCCCTGAGGGGTCTCGTGACCCACTCCAGAGGTATCACCTGACCCACCCCTGAGGGGTCTCGTGACCCACTCCCGAGGGGTCACGTGACCCACCCCTGAGGGGTCTCGTGACCCACTCCCGAGGGGTCACGTGACCCACCCCTGAGGGGTCACGTGACCAACCCTTGAGGGGTCTCGTGACCCACCCTTGAGGGGTCCCGTGACCCACCCTTGTGGGGTCTCCTGACCCACCCTTGGGAGGTCACGTGCCCCACCCTTGAGGGGTCACATGACCCACCTTGAGAGGTCACAGCTGTTTCACAGGGTCCCTGCGCACCTGTTCGGGGAAACAGCAGCCCTCCCTGCCACTCAGAGGACCGCACGATTTCCCACAGGCCACACTGCCTAGCAGTACCTTCAGCCCCGCACAGACAGTGTGCTAAGGACAGACTTGGGTACCGGGGGCATGGGCGGGGGATTTCCCATGGAACTCTCTAAGGGCCCGGTGCCCTGTGTGGGCCGGGGAGTGCCCATGCCGTTCCTTGACCCCGCAGGACACTTGCATCCAGCAATAAGCAGCCCTCTGCCTCCACGGGGCTCAAACACCTGGGCCCGGTGTGCGGGCACCTGGCGTACGTGGAGGCAAACCCGCAGACCCCTCTGGCGCGAACCCACCACTGCGAAGATCCCCCTTTTCCTCCATCCGTAAAGGGGTCACGCTTGAGGAGTGGAAGAACATGGGGAGGCCCCAGGAGATGGCTTTTCTCCGAGCCGCGGCTGGCTCGTTTCGGGCCTATACGTGGGCCGCGCATGCGCACTCAGGCTCCCAAGCACACACCTCCCTTGGCTCACCTGACCCACCCTTTGGAGGTCACAGCAGTTCCACAGGGTCCCTGGGCACCTGTCCGTGGACACAGGAGCCCTCCCTGCCACCTAGAGGACCACGCGATTTCCCCTGGGGAACACTGCACAGAAGCACTCCCAGCCTCGCACAGACACTGTACCCAGGATAGACTTGTGGACCAAGGGCCTGGGCGAGGAATTTTCCAGGGAACTCTCTAAAGGCCAGGTGCCCTCTGTGGCCCTGGGAGTGCCCACGCCGTCCCTTAACCCTGCAGGACACTATCATCCAGCAATAAGCAGCCCTCTGCCTCCACGGGGCTCAAACACCTGGGCCCGTTGTGCGAGCACCTGGCGTACGTGCAGGCAAACCCGCAGACGCCTCTGGCCGGAACCCACCACTGCGAAGATCCCCCTTTTCTTCCATCCGTAAAGGGGTCCTCCTTGAGGAGTGGAGGAACATGGGGAGGCCCCCAGGAGATGGCTTTTCTCCGAGCCGCGGCTGGCTCATTTCGGGCCTATAAGCGGGCCGCGCGTGCGCACTCAGGCTCCCCACCACAAGCCTCCCTCGGGTCACGGGACCCACCCTTGACGTGTCTCCTGAACCACTGTTGAGGGGTCACATCACCCACCCCTGAGGGGTCACGGCAGCCACCCCGGAGGGGTCACGTGACCCACCCCTGAGGGGTCTCGTGACCCACTCCAGAGGTATCACCTGACCCACCACTGAGGGGTCTCGTGACCCACTCCCGAGGGGTCACGTGACCCACCCCTGAGGGGTCTCGTGACCCACTCCCGAGGGGTCACGTGACCCACCCCTGAGGGGTCTCGTGACCCACTCCCGAGGGGTCACGTGACCCACCCCCGAGGGGTCACGTGACCCACCCTTGAGGGGTCTCGTGACCTACCCTTTTGGGGTCACGTGACCAACCCTTGAGGGGTCTCGTGACCCACCCTTGAGGGGTCCCGTGACCCACCCTTGTGGGGTCTCCTGACCCACCCTTGGGAGGTCACGTGCCCCACCCTTGAGGGGTCACATGACCCACCTTGAGAGGTCACAGCTGTTTTACAGGGTCCCTGCGCACCTGTTCGGGGAAACAGCAGCCCTCCCTGCCACTCAGAGGACCGCACGATTTCCCACAGGCCACACTGCCTAGCAGTACCTTCAGCCCCGCACAGACAGTGTGCTAAGGACAGACTTGGGTACCGGGGGCATGGGCGGGGGATTTCCCATGGAACTCTCTAAGGGCCCGGTGCCCTGTGTGGCCCGGGGAGTGCCCATGCCGTTCCTTGACCCCGCAGGACACTTGCATCCAGCAATAAGCAGCCCTCTGCCTCCACGGGGCTCAAACACCTGGGCCCGGTGTGCGGGCACCTGGCGTACGTGGAGGCAAACCCGCAGACCCCTCTGGCGCGAACCCACCACTGCGAAGATCCCCCTTTTCCTCCATCCGTAAAGGGGTCACGCTTGAGGAGTGGAAGAACATGGGGAGGCCCCCAGGAGATGGCTTTTCTCCGAGCCGCGGCTGGCTCGTTTCGGGCCTATACGTGGGCCGCGCATGCGCACTCAGGCTCCCAAGCACACACCTCCCTTGGCTCACCTGACCCACCCTTTGGAGGTCACAGCAGTTCCACAGGGTCCCTGGGCACCTGTCCGTGGACACAGGAGCCCTCCCTGCCACCTAGAGGACCACGCGATTTCCCCTGGGGAACACTGCACAGAAGCACTCCCAGCCTCGCACAGACACTGTACCCAGGATAGACTTGTGGACCAAGGGCCTGGGCGAGGAATTTTCCAGGGAACTCTCTAAAGGCCAGGTGCCCTCTGTGGCCCTGGGAGTGCCCACGCCGTCCCTTAACCCTGCAGGACACTATCATCCAGCAATAAGCAGCCCTCTGCCTCCACGGGGCTCAAACACCTGGGCCCGTTGTGCGAGCACCTGGCGTACGTGCAGGCAAACCCGCAGACGCCTCTGGCCGGAACCCACCACTGCGAAGATCCCCCTTTTCTTCCATCCGTAAAGGGGTCCTCCTTGAGGAGTGGAGGAACATGGGGAGGCCCCCAGGAGATGGCTTTTCTCCGAGCCGCGGCTGGCTCATTTCGGGCCTATAAGCGGGCCGCGCGTGCGCACTCAGGCTCCCCACCACAAGCCTCCCTCGGGTCACGGGACCCACCCTTGACGTGTCTCCTGAACCACTGTTGAGGGGTCACATCACCCACCCCTGAGGGGTCACGGGAGCCACCCCGGAGGGGTCACGTGACCCACCCCTGAGGGGTCTCGTGACCCACTCCAGAGGTATCACCTGACCCACCCCTGAGGGGTCTCGTGACCCACTCCCGAGGGGTCACGTGACCCACCCCTGAGGGGTCTCGTGACCCACTCCCGAGGGGTCACGTGACCCACCCCTGAGGGGTCACGTGACCAACCCTTGAGGGGTCTCGTGACCCACCCTTGAGGGGTCCCGTGACCCACCCTTGTGGGGTCTCCTGACCCACCCTTGGGAGGTCACGTGCCCCACCCTTGAGGGGTCACATGACCCACCTTGAGAGGTCACAGCTGTTTCACAGGGTCCCTGCGCACCTGTTCGGGGAAACAGCAGCCCTCCCTGCCACTCAGAGGACCGCACGATTTCCCACAGGCCACACTGCCTAGCAGTACCTTCAGCCCCGCACAGACAGTGTGCTAAGGACAGACTTGGGTACCGGGGGCATGGGCGGGGGATTTCCCATGGAACTCTCTAAGGGCCCGGTGCCCTGTGTGGGCCGGGGAGTGCCCATGCCGTTCCTTGACCCCGCAGGACACTTGCATCCAGCAATAAGCAGCCCTCTGCCTCCACGGGGCTCAAACACCTGGGCCCGGTGTGCGGGCACCTGGCGTACGTGGAGGCAAACCCGCAGACCCCTCTGGCGCGAACCCACCACTGCGAAGATCCCCCTTTTCCTCCATCCGTAAAGGGGTCACGCTTGAGGAGTGGAAGAACATGGGGAGGCCCCAGGAGATGGCTTTTCTCCGAGCCGCGGCTGGCTCGTTTCGGGCCTATACGTGGGCCGCGCATGCGCACTCAGGCTCCCAAGCACACACCTCCCTTGGCTCACCTGACCCACCCTTTGGAGGTCACAGCAGTTCCACAGGGTCCCTGGGCACCTGTCCGTGGACACAGGAGCCCTCCCTGCCACCTAGAGGACCACGCGATTTCCCCTGGGGAACACTGCACAGAAGCACTCCCAGCCTCGCACAGACACTGTACCCAGGATAGACTTGTGGACCAAGGGCCTGGGCGAGGAATTTTCCAGGGAACTCTCTAAAGGCCAGGTGCCCTCTGTGGCCCTGGGAGTGCCCACGCCGTCCCTTAACCCTGCAGGACACTATCATCCAGCAATAAGCAGCCCTCTGCCTCCACGGGGCTCAAACACCTGGGCCCGTTGTGCGAGCACCTGGCGTACGTGCAGGCAAACCCGCAGACGCCTCTGGCCGGAACCCACCACTGCGAAGATCCCCCTTTTCTTCCATCCGTAAAGGGGTCCTCCTTGAGGAGTGGAGGAACATGGGGAGGCCCCCAGGAGATGGCTTTTCTCCGAGCCGCGGCTGGCTCATTTCGGGCCTATAAGCGGGCCGCGCGTGCGCACTCAGGCTCCCCACCACAAGCCTCCCTCGGGTCACGGGACCCACCCTTGACGTGTCTCCTGAACCACTGTTGAGGGGTCACATCACCCACCCCTGAGGGGTCACGGGAGCCACCCCGGAGGGGTCACGTGACCCACCCCTGAGGGGTCTCGTGACCCACTCCAGAGGTATCACCTGACCCACCACTGAGGGGTCTCGTGACCCACTCCCGAGGGGTCACGTGACCCACCCCTGAGGGGTCTCGTGACCCACTCCCGAGGGGTCACGTGACCCACCCCTGAGGGGTCTCGTGACCCACTCCCGAGGGGTCACGTGACCCACCCCCGAGGGGTCACGTGACCCACCCTTGAGGGGTCTCGTGACCTACCCTTTTGGGGTCACGTGACCAACCCTTGAGGGGTCTCGTGACCAACCCTTGAGGGGTCCCGTGACCCACCCTTGTGGGGTCTCCTGACCCACCCTTGGGAGGTCACGTGCCCCACCCTTGAGGGGTCACATGACCCACCTTGAGAGGTCACAGCTGTTTTACAGGGTCCCTGCGCACCTGTTCGGGGAAACAGCAGCCCTCCCTGCCACTCAGAGGACCGCACGATTTCCCACAGGCCACACTGCCTAGCAGTACCTTCAGCCCCGCACAGACAGTGTGCTAAGGACAGACTTGGGTACCGGGGGCATGGGCGGGGGATTTCCCATGGAACTCTCTAAGGGCCCGGTGCCCTGTGTGGCCCGGGGAGTGCCCATGCCGTTCCTTGACCCCGCAGGACACTTGCATCCAGCAATAAGCAGCCCTCTGCCTCCACGGGGCTCAAACACCTGGGCCCGGTGTGCGGGCACCTGGCGTACGTGGAGGCAAACCCGCAGACCCCTCTGGCGCGAACCCACCACTGCGAAGATCCCCCTTTTCCTCCATCCGTAAAGGGGTCACGCTTGAGGAGTGGAAGAACATGGGGAGGCCCCCAGGAGATGGCTTTTCTCCGAGCCGCGGCTGGCTCGTTTCGGGCCTATACGTGGGCCGCGCATGCGCACTCAGGCTCCCAAGCACACACCTCCCTTGGCTCACCTGACCCACCCTTTGGAGGTCACAGCAGTTCCACAGGGTCCCTGGGCACCTGTCCGTGGACACAGGAGCCCTCCCTGCCACCTAGAGGACCACGCGATTTCCCCTGGGGAACACTGCACAGAAGCACTCCCAGCCTCGCACAGACACTGTACCCAGGATAGACTTGTGGACCAAGGGCCTGGGCGAGGAATTTTCCAGGGAACTCTCTAAAGGCCAGGTGCCCTCTGTGGCCCTGGGAGTGCCCACGCCGTCCCTTAACCCTGCAGGACACTATCATCCAGCAATAAGCAGCCCTCTGCCTCCACGGGGCTCAAACACCTGGGCCCGTTGTGCGAGCACCTGGCGTACGTGCAGGCAAACCCGCAGACGCCTCTGGCCGGAACCCACCACTGCGAAGATCCCCCTTTTCTTCCATCCGTAAAGGGGTCCTCCTTGAGGAGTGGAGGAACATGGGGAGGCCCCCAGGAGATGGCTTTTCTCCGAGCCGCGGCTGGCTCATTTCGGGCCTATAAGCGGGCCGCGCGTGCGCACTCAGGCTCCCCACCACAAGCCTCCCTCGGGTCACGGGACCCACCCTTGACGTGTCTCCTGAACCACTGTTGAGGGGTCACATCACCCACCCCTGAGGGGTCACGGGAGCCACCCCGGAGGGGTCACGTGACCCACCCCTGAGGGGTCTCGTGACCCACTCCAGAGGTATCACCTGACCCACCCCTGAGGGGTCTCGTGACCCACTCCCGAGGGGTCACGTGACCCACCCCTGAGGGGTCTCGTGACCCACTCCCGAGGGGTCACGTGACCCACCCCTGAGGGGTCACGTGACCAACCCTTGAGGGGTCTCGTGACCCACCCTTGAGGGGTCCCGTGACCCACCCTTGTGGGGTCTCCTGACCCACCCTTGGGAGGTCACGTGCCCCACCCTTGAGGGGTCACATGACCCACCTTGAGAGGTCACAGCTGTTTTACAGGGTCCCTGCGCACCTGTTCGGGGAAACAGCAGCCCTCCCTGCCACTCAGAGGACCGCACGATTTCCCACAGGCCACACTGCCTAGCAGTACCTTCAGCCCCGCACAGACAGTGTGCTAAGGACAGACTTGGGTACCGGGGGCATGGGCGGGGGGTTTCCCATGGAACTCTCTAAGGGCCCGGTGCCCTGTGTGGCCCGGGGAGTGCCCATGCCGTTCCTTGACCCCGCAGGACACTTGCATCCAGCAATAAGCAGCCCTCTGCCTCCACGGGGCTCAAACACCTGGGCCCGGTGTGCGGGCACCTGGCGTACGTGGAGGCAAACCCGCAGACCCCTCTGGCGCGAACCCACCACTGCGAAGATCCCCCTTTTCCTCCATCCGTAAAGGGGTCACGCTTGAGGAGTGGAAGAACATGGGGAGGCCCCAGGAGATGGCTTTTCTCCGAGCCGCGGCTGGCTCGTTTCGGGCCTATACGTGGGCCGCGCATGCGCACTCAGGCTCCCAAGCACACACCTCCCTTGGCTCACCTGACCCACCCTTTGGAGGTCACAGCAGTTCCACAGGGTCCCTGGGCACCTGTCCGTGGACACAGGAGCCCTCCCTGCCACCTAGAGGACCACGCGATTTCCCCTGGGGAACACTGCACAGAAGCACTCCCAGCCTCGCACAGACACTGTACCCAGGATAGACTTGTGGACCAAGGGCCTGGGCGAGGAATTTTCCAGGGAACTCTCTAAAGGCCAGGTGCCCTCTGTGGCCCTGGGAGTGCCCACGCCGTCCCTTAACCCTGCAGGACACTATCATCCAGCAATAAGCAGCCCTCTGCCTCCACGGGGCTCAAACACCTGGGCCCGTTGTGCGAGCACCTGGCGTACGTGCAGGCAAACCCGCAGACGCCTCTGGCCGGAACCCACCACTGCGAAGATCCCCCTTTTCTTCCATCCGTAAAGGGGTCCTCCTTGAGGAGTGGAGGAACATGGGGAGGCCCCCAGGAGATGGCTTTTCTCCGAGCCGCGGCTGGCTCATTTCGGGCCTATAAGCGGGCCGCGCGTGCGCACTCAGGCTCCCCACCACAAGCCTCCCTCGGGTCACGGGACCCACCCTTGACGTGTCTCCTGAACCACTGTTGAGGGGTCACATCACCCACCCCTGAGGGGTCACGGGAGCCACCCCGGAGGGGTCACGTGACCCACCCCTGAGGGGTCTTGTGACCCACTCCAGAGGTATCACGTGACCCACCACTGAGGGGTCTCGTGACCCACTCCCGAGGGGTCACGTGACCCACCCCTGAGGGGTCTCGTGACCCACTCCCGAGGGGTCACGTGACCCACCCCTGAGGGGTCTCGTGACCCACTCCCGAGGGGTCACGTGACCCACCCCCGAGGGGTCACGTGACCCACCCTTGAGGGGTCTCGTGACCTACCCTTTTGGGGTCACGTGACCAACCCTTGAGGGGTCTCGTGACCCACCCTTGAGGGGTCCCGTGACCCACCCTTGTGGGGTCTCCTGACCCACCCTTGGGAGGTCACGTGCCCCACCCTTGAGGGGTCACATGACCCACCTTGAGAGGTCACAGCTGTTTTACAGGGTCCCTGCGCACCTGTTCGGGGAAACAGCAGCCCTCCCTGCCACTCAGAGGACCGCACGATTTCCCACAGGCCACACTGCCTAGCAGTACCTTCAGCCCCACACAGACAGTGTGCTAAGGACAGACTTGGGTACCGGGGGCATGGGCGGGGGATTTCCCATGGAACTCTCTAAGGGCCCGGTGCCCTGTGTGGCCCGGGGAGTGCCCATGCCGTTCCTTGACCCCGCAGGACACTTGCATCCAGCAATAAGCAGCCCTCTGCCTCCACGGGGCTCAAACACCTGGGCCCGGTGTGCGGGCACCTGGCGTACGTGGAGGCAAACCCGCAGACCCCTCTGGCGCGAACCCACCACTGCGAAGATCCCCCTTTTCCTCCATCCGTAAAGGGGTCACGCTTGAGGAGTGGAAGAACATGGGGAGGCCCCAGGAGATGGCTTTTCTCCGAGCCGCGGCTGGCTCGTTTCGGGCCTATACGTGGGCCGCGCATGCGCACTCAGGCTCCCAAGCACACACCTCCCTTGGCTCAGCTGACCCACCCTTTAGAGGTCACAGCAGTTCCACAGGGTCCCTGGGCACCTGTCCGTGGACACAGGAGCCCTCCCTGCCACCTAGAGGACCACGCGATTTCCCCTGGGGAACACTGCCCAGAAGCACTCCCAGCCTCGCACAGACACTGTACCCAGGATAGACTTGTGGACCAAGGGCCTGGGCGAGGAATTTTCCAGGGAACTCTCTAAAGGCCAGGTGCCCTCTGTGGCCCTGGGAGTGCCCACGCCGTCCCTTAACCCTGCAGGATACTATCATCCAGCAATAAGCAGCCCTCTGCCTCCACGGGGCTCAAACACCTGGGCCCGTTGTGCGAGCACCTGGCGTACGTGCAGGCAAACCCGCAGACGCCTCTGGCCGGAACCCACCACTGCGAAGATCCCCCTTTTCTTCCATCCGTAAAGGGGTCCTCCTTGAGGAGTGGAGGAACATGGGGAGGCCCTCAGGAGATGGCTTTTCTCCGAGCCGGGGCTGGCTCATTTCGGGCCTATAAGCGGGCCGCGCGTGCGCACTCAGGCTCCCCACCACAAGCCTCCCTCGGGTCACGGGACCCACCCTTGACGTGTCTCCTGAACCACTGTTGAAGGGTCACTTCACCCACCCCTGAGGCGTCACGGGAGCCACCCCGGAGGGGTCACGTGACCCACCCCTGAGGGGTCTCGTGACCCACTCCAGAGGTATCACGTGACCCACCCCTGAGGGGTCTCGTGACCCACTCCCGAGGGGTCACGTGACCCACCCCTGAGGGGTCTCGTGACCCACTCCCGAGGGGTCACGTGACCCACTCCTGAGGGGTCAGGTGACCCACCCCTGAGGGGTAACGTGACTCACCCTTGAGGGGTCTCGTGACCTACCCTTTTGGGGTCACGTGACCAACCCTTGAGGGGTCTCGTGACCCACCCTTGAGGGGTCCCGTGACCCACCCTTGTGGGGTCTCCTGACCCACCCTTGGGAGGTCACGTGCCCCACCCTTGAGGGGTCACATGACCCACCTTGAGAGGTCACAGCTGTTTTACAGGGTCCCTGCGCACCTGTTCGGGGAAACAGCAGCCCTCCCTGCCACTCAGAGGACCGCACGATTTCCCACAGGCCACACTGCCTAGCAGTACCTTCAGCCCCGCACAGACAGTGTGCTAAGGACAGACTTGGGTACCGGGGGCATGGGCGGGGGATTTCCCATGGAACTCTCTAAGGGCCCGGTGCCCTGTGTGGCCCGGGGAGTGCCCATGCCGTTCCTTGACCCCGCAGGACACTTGCATCCAGCAATAAGCAGCCCTCTGCCTCCACGGGGCTCAAACACCTGGGCCCGGTGTGCGGGCACCTGGCGTACGTGGAGGCAAACCCGCAGACCCCTCTGGCGCGAACCCACCACTGCGAAGATCCCCCTTTTCCTCCATCCGTAAAGGGGTCACGCTTGAGGAGTGGAAGAACATGGGGAGGCCCCCAGGAGATGGCTTTTCTCCGAGCCGCGGCTGGCTCGTTTCGGGCCTATACGTGGGTCGCGCATGCCCACTCAGGCTCCCAAGCACACACCTCCCTTGGCTCACCTGACCCACCCTTTGGAGGTCACAGCAGTTCCACAGGGTCCCTGGGCACCTGTCCGTGGACACAGGAGCTCTCCCTGCCACCTAGAGGACCACGCGATTTCCCCTGGGGAACACTGCCCAGAAGCACTCCCAGCCTCGCACAGACACTGTACCCAGGATAGACTTGTGGACCAAGGGCCTGGGCGAGGAATTTTCCAGGGAACTCTCTAAAGGCCAGGTGCCCTCTGTGGCCCTGGGAGTGCCCACGCCGTCCCTTAACCCTGCAGGACACTATCATCCAGCAATAAGCAGCCCTCTGCCTCCACGGGGCTCAAACACCTGGGCCCGTTGTGCGAGCACCTGGCGTACGTGCAGGCAAACCCGCAGACGCCTCTGGCCGGAACCCACCACTGCGAAGATCCCCCTTTTCTTCCATCCGTAAAGGGGTCCTCCTTGAGGAGTGGAGGAACATGGGGAGGCCCCCAGGAGATGGCTTTTCTCCGAGCCGCGGCTGGCTCATTTCGGGCCTATAAGCGGGCCGAGCGTGCGCACTCAGGCTCCCCACCACAAGCCTCCCTCGGGTCACGGGACCCACCCTTGACGTGTCTCCTGAACCACTGTTGAGGGGTCACATCACCCACCCCTGAGGGGTCACGGGAGCCACCCCGGAGGGGTCACGTGACCCACCCCTGAGGGGTCTCGTGACCCACTCCAGAGGTATCACGTGACCCACCACTGAGGGGTCTCGTGACCCACTCCCGAGGGGTCACGTGACCCACCCCTGAGGGGTCTCGTGACCCACTCCCGAGGGGTCACGTGACCCACCCCTGAGGGGTCTCGTGACCCACTCCCGAGGGGTCACGTGACCCACCCCCGAGGGGTCACGTGACCCACCCTTGAGGGGTCTCGTGACCTACCCTTTTGGGGTCACGTGACCAACCCTTGAGGGGTCTCGTGACCCACCCTTGAGGGGTCCCGTGACCCACCCTTGTGGGGTCTCCTGACCCACCCTTGGGAGGTCACGTGCCCCACCCTTGAGGGGTCACATGACCCACCTTGAGAGGTCACAGCTGTTTTACAGGGTCCCTGCGCACCTGTTCGGGGAAACAGCAGCCCTCCCTGCCACTCAGAGGACCGCACGATTTCCCACAGGCCACACTGCCTAGCAGTACCTTCAGCCCCGCACAGACAGTGTGCTAAGGACAGACTTGGGTACCGGGGGCATGGGCGGGGGATTTCCCATGGAACTCTCTAAGGGCCCGGTGCCCTGTGTGGCCCGGGGAGTGCCCATGCCGTTCCTTGACCCCGCAGGACACTTGCATCCAGCAATAAGCAGCCCTCTGCCTCCACGGGGCTCAAACACCTGGGCCCGGTGTGCGGGCACCTGGCGTACGTGGAGGCAAACCCGCAGACCCCTCTGGCGCGAACCCACCACTGCGAAGATCCCCCTTTTCCTCCATCCGTAAAGGGGTCACGCTTGAGGAGTGGAAGAACATGGGGAGGCCCCAGGAGATGGCTTTTCTCCGAGCCGCGGCTGGCTCGTTTCGGGCCTATACGTGGGCCGCGCATGCGCACTCAGGCTCCCAAGCACACACCTCCCTTGGCTCACCTGACCCACCCTTTGGAGGTCACAGCAGTTCCACAGGGTCCCTGGGCACCTGTCCGTGGACACAGGAGCCCTCCCTGCCACCTAGAGGACCACGCGATTTCCCCTGGGGAACACTGCACAGAAGCACTCCCAGCCTCGCACAGACACTGTACCCAGGATAGACTTGTGGACCAAGGGCCTGGGCGAGGAATTTTCCAGGGAACTCTCTAAAGGCCAGGTGCCCTCTGTGGCCCTGGGAGTGGCCACGCCGTCCCTTAACCCTGCAGGACACTATCATCCAGCAATAAGCAGCCCTCTGCCTCCACGGGGCTCAAACACCTGGGCCCGTTGTGCGAGCACCTGGCGTACGTGCAGGCAAACCCGCAGACGCCTCTGGCCGGAACCCACCACTGCGAAGATCCCCCTTTTCTTCCATCCGTAAAGGGGTCCTCCTTGAGGAGTGGAGGAACATGGGGAGGCCCCCAGGAGATGGCTTTTCTCCGAGCCGCGGCTGGCTCATTTCGGGCCTATAAGCGGGCCGCGCGTGCGCACTCAGGCTCCCCACCACAAGCCTCCCTCGGGTCACGGGACCCACCCTTGACGTGTCTCCTGAACCACTGTTGAGGGGTCACATCACCCACCCCTGAGGGGTCACGGGAGCCACCCCGGAGGGGTCACGTGACCCACCCCTGAGGGGTCTCGTGACCCACTCCAGAGGTATCACGTGACCCACCACTGAGGGGTCTCGTGACCCACTCCCGAGGGGTCACGTGACCCACCCCTGAGGGGTCTCGTGACCCACTCCCGAGGGGTCACGTGACCCACCCCTGATGGGTCTCGTGACCCACTCCCGAGGGGTCACGTGACCCACCCCCGAGGGGTCACGTGACCCACCCTTGAGGGGTCTCGTGACCTACCCTTTTGGGGTCACGTGACCAACCCTTGAGGGGTCTCGTGACCCACCCTTGAGGGGTCCCGTGACCCACCCTTGTGGGGTCTCCTGACCCACCCTTGGGAGGTCACGTGCCCCACCCTTGAGGGGTCACATGACCCACCTTGAGAGGTCACAGCTGTTTTACAGGGTCCCTGCGCACCTGTTCGGGGAAACAGCAGCCCTCCCTGCCACTCAGAGGACCGCACGATTTCCCACAGGCCACACTGCCTAGCAGTACCTTCAGCCCCGCACAGACAGTGTGCTAAGGACAGACTTGGGTACCGGGGGCATGGGCGGGGGGTTTCCCATGGAACTCTCTAAGGGCCCGGTGCCCTGTGTGGCCCGGGGAGTGCCCATGCCGTTCCTTGACCCCGCAGGACACTTGCATCCAGCAATAAGCAGCCCTCTGCCTCCACGGGGCTCAAACACCTGGGCCCGGTGTGCGGGCACCTGGCGTACGTGGAGGCAAACCCGCAGACCCCTCTGGCGCGAACCCACCACTGCGAAGATCCCCCTTTTCCTCCATCCGTAAAGGGGTCACGCTTGAGGAGTGGAAGAACATGGGGAGGCCCCAGGAGATGGCTTTTCTCCGAGCCGCGGCTGGCTCGTTTCGGGCCTATACGTGGGCCGCGCATGCGCACTCAGGCTCCCAAGCACACACCTCCCTTGGCTCAGCTGACCCACCCTTTAGAGGTCACAGCAGTTCCACAGGGTCCCTGGGCACCTGTCCGTGGACACAGGAGCCCTCCCTGCCACCTAGAGGACCACGCGATTTCCCCTGGGGAACACTGCCCAGAAGCACTCCCAGCCTCGCACAGACACTGTACCCAGGATAGACTTGTGGACCAAGGGCCTGGGCGAGGAATTTTCCAGGGAACTCTCTAAAGGCCAGGTGCCCTCTGTGGCCCTGGGAGTGCCCACGCCGTCCCTTAACCCTGCAGGATACTATCATCCAGCAATAAGCAGCCCTCTGCCTCCACGGGGCTCAAACACCTGGGCCCGTTGTGCGAGCACCTGGCGTACGTGCAGGCAAACCCGCAGACGCCTCTGGCCGGAACCCACCACTGCGAAGATCCCCCTTTTCTTCCATCCGTAAAGGGGTCCTCCTTGAGGAGTGGAGGTACATGGGGAGGCCCTCAGGAGATGGCTTTTCTCCGAGCCGGGGCTGGCTCATTTCGGGCCTATAAGCGGGCCGCGCGTGCGCACTCAGGCTCCCCACCACAAGCCTCCCTCGGGTCACGGGACCCACCCTTGACGTGTCTCCTGAACCACTGTTGAAGGGTCACTTCACCCACCCCTGAGGCGTCACGGGAGCCACCCCGGAGGGGTCACGTGACCCACCCCTGAGGGGTCTCGTGACCCACTCCAGAGGTATCACGTGACCCACCCCTGAGGGGTCTCGTGACCCACTCCCGAGGGGTCACGTGACCCACCCCTGAGGGGTCTCGTGACCCACTCCCGAGGGGTCACGTGACCCACTCCTGAGGGGTCAGGTGACCCACCCCTGAGGGGTAACGTGACCCACCCTTGAGGGGTCTCGTGACCTACCCTTTTGGGGTCACGTGACCAACCCTTGAGGGGTCTCGTGACCCACCCTTGAGGGGTCCCGTGACCCACCCTTGTGGGGTCTCCTGACCCACCCTTGGGAGGTCACGTGCCCCACCCTTGAGGGGTCACATGACCCACCTTGAGAGGTCACAGCTGTTTTACAGGGTCCCTGCGCACCTGTTCGGGGAAACAGCAGCCCTCCCTGCCACTCAGAGGACCGCACGATTTCCCACAGGCCACACTGCCTAGCAGTACCTTCAGCCCCGCACAGACAGTGTGCTAAGGACAGACTTGGGTACCGGGGGCATGGGCGGGGGATTTCCCATGGAACTCTCTAAGGGCCCGGTGCCCTGTGTGGCCCGGGGAGTGCCCATGCCGTTCCTTGACCCCGCAGGACACTTGCATCCAGCAATAAGCAGCCCTCTGCCTCCACGGGGCTCAAACACCTGGGCCCGGTGTGCGGGCACCTGGCGTACGTGGAGGCAAACCCGCAGACCCCCCTGGCGCGAACCCACCACTGCGAAGATCCCCCTTTTCCTCCATCCGTAAAGGGGTCACGCTTGAGGAGTGGAAGAACATGGGGAGGCCCCCAGGAGATGGCTTTTCTCCGAGCCGCGGCTGGCTCGTTTCGGGCCTATACGTGGGTCGCGCATGCCCACTCAGGCTCCCAAGCACACACCTCCCTTGGCTCACCTGACCCACCCTTTGGAGGTCACAGCAGTTCCACAGGGTCCCTGGGCACCTGTCCGTGGACACAGGAGCTCTCCCTGCCACCTAGAGGACCACGCGATTTCCCTTGGGGAACACTGCCCAGAAGCACTCCCAGCCTCGCACAGACACTGTACCCAGGATAGACTTGTGGACCAAGGGCCTGGGCGAGGAATTTTCCAGGGAACTCTCTAAAGGCCAGGTGCCCTCTGTGGCCCTGGGAGTGCCCACGCCGTCCCTTAACCCTGCAGGACACTATCATCCAGCAATAAGCAGCCCTCTGCCTCCACGGGGCTCAAACACCTGGGCCCGGTGTGCGGGCACCTGGCGTACGTGGAGGCAAACCCGCAGACCCCTCTGGCGCGAACCCACCACTGCGAAGATCCCCCTTTTCCTCCATCCGTAAAGGGGTCACGCTTGAGGAGTGGAAGAACATGGGGAGGCCCCAGGAGATGGCTTTTCTCCGAGCCGCGGCTGGCTCGTTTCGGGCCTATACGTGGGCCGCGCATGCGCACTCAGGCTCCCAAGCACACACCTCCCTTGGCTCAGCTGACCCACCCTTTAGAGGTCACAGCAGTTCCACAGGGTCCCTGGGCACCTGTCCGTGGACACAGGAGCCCTCCCTGCCACCTAGAGGACCACGCGATTTCCCCTGGGGAACACTGCCCAGAAGCACTCCCAGCCTCGCACAGACACTGTACCCAGGATAGACTTGTGGACCAAGGGCCTGGGCGAGGAATTTTCCAGGGAACTCTCTAAAGGCCAGGTGCCCTCTGTGGCCCTGGGAGTGCCCACGCCGTCCCTTAACCCTGCAGGATACTATCATCCAGCAATAAGGAGCCCTCTGCCTCCACGGGGCTCAAACACCTGGGCCGGTTGTGCGAGCACCTGGCGTACGTGCAGGCAAACCCGCAGACCCCTCTGGCCCGAACCCACCACTGCGAAGATCCCCCTTTTCTTCCATCCGTAAAGGGGTCCTCCTTGAGGAGTGGAGGAACATGGGGAGGCCCCCAGGAGATGGCTTTTCTCCGAGCCGCGACTGGCTCATTTCGGGCCTATAAGCGGGCCGCGCGTGCGCACTCAGGCTCCCCACCACAAGCCTCCCTCGGGTCACGGGACCCACCCTTGACGTGTCTCCTGAACCACTGTTGAGGGGTCACATCACCCACCCCTGAGGGGTCACGGGAGCCACCCCGGAGGGGTCACCTGACCCACCCCTGAGGGGTCTCGTGACCCACTCCAGAGGTATCACCTGACCCACCACTGAGGGGTCTCGTGACCCACTCCCGAGGGGTCACGTGACCCACCCCTGAGGGGTCTCGTGACCCACTCCCGAGGGGTCACGTGACCCACCCCTGAGGGGTCTCGTGACCCACTCCCGAGGGGTCACGTGACCCACCCCTGAGGGGTCACGTGACCCACCCTTGAGGGGTCTCGTGACCTACCCTTTTGGGGTCACGTGACCAACCCTTGAGGGGTCTCGTGACCCACCCTTGAGGGGTCCCGTGACCCACCCTTGTGGGGTCTCCTGACCCACCCTTGGGAGGTCACGTGCCCCACCCTTGAGGGGTCACATGACCCACCTTGAGAGGTCACAGCTGTTTTACAGGGTCCCTGCGCACCTGTTCGGGGAAACAGCAGCCCTCCCTGCCACTCAGAGGACCGCACGATTTCCCACAGGCCACACTGCCTAGCAGTACCTTCAGCCCCGCACAGACAGTGTGCTAAGGACAGACTTGGGTACCGGGGGCATGGGCGGGGGATTTCCCATGGAACTCTCTAAGGGCCCGGTGCCCTGTGTGGCCCTGGGAGTGCCCATGCCGTTCCTTGACCCCGCAGGACACTTGCATCCAGCAATAAGCAGCCCTCTGCCTCCACGGGGCTCAAACACCTGGGCCCGGTGTGCGGGCACCTGGCGTACGTGGAGGCAAACCCGCAGACCCCTCTGGCGCGAACCCACCACTGCGAAGATCCCCCTTTTCCTCCATCCGTAAAGGGGTCACGCTTGAGGAGTGGAAGAACATGGGGAGGCCCCAGGAGATGGCTTTTCTCCGAGCCGCGGCTGGCTCGTTTCGGGCCTATACGTGGGCCGCGCATGCGCACTCAGGCTCCCAAGCACACACCTCCCTTGGCTCAGCTGACCCACCCTTTAGAGGTCACAGCAGTTCCACAGGGTCCCTGGGCACCTGTCCGTGGACACAGGAGCCCTCCCTGCCACCTAGAGGACCACGCGATTTCCCCTGGGGAACACTGCCCAGAAGCACTCCCAGCCTCGCACAGACACTGTACCCAGGATAGACTTGTGGACCAAGGGCCTGGGCGAGGAATTTTCCAGGGAACTCTCTAAAGGCCAGGTGCCCTCTGTGGCCCTGGGAGTGCCCACGCCGTCCCTTAACCCTGCAGGATACTATCATCCAGCAATAAGCAGCCCTCTGCCTCCACGGGGCTCAAACACCTGGGCCCGTTGTGCGAGCACCTGGCGTACGTGCAGGCAAACCCGCAGACGCCTCTGGCCGGAACCCACCACTGCGAAGATCCCCCTTTTCTTCCATCCGTAAAGGGGTCCTCCTTGAGGAGTGGAGGTACATGGGGAGGCCCTCAGGAGATGGCTTTTCTCCGAGCCGGGGCTGGCTCATTTCGGGCCTATAAGCGGGCCGCGCGTGCGCACTCAGGCTCCCCACCACAAGCCTCCCTCGGGTCACGGGACCCACCCTTGACGTGTCTCCTGAACCACTGTTGAAGGGTCACTTCACCTACCCCTGAGGCGTCACCGGAGCCACCCCGGAGGGGTCACGTGACCCACCCCTGAGGGGTCTCGTGACCCACTCCAGAGGTATCACGTGACCCACCCCTGAGGGGTCTCGTGACCCACTCCCGAGGGGTCACGTGACCCACCCCTGAGGGGTCTCGTACCCACTCCCGAGGGGTCACGTGACCCACTCCTGAGGGGTCAGGTGACCCACCCCTGAGGGGTAACGTGACCCACCCTTGAGGGGTCTCGTGACCTACCATTTTGGGGTCACGTGGCCAACCCTTGAGGGGTCTCGTGACCCACCCTTGAGGGGTCCCGTGACCCACCCTTGTGGGGTCTCCTGACCCACCCTTGGGAGGTCACGTGCCCCACCCTTGAGGGGTCACATGACCCACCTTGAGAGGTCACAGCTGTTTTACAGGGTCCCTGCGCACCTGTTCGGGGAAACAGCAGCCCTCCCTGCCACTCAGAGGACCGCACGATTTCCCACAGGCCACACTGCCTAGCAGTACCTTCAGCCCCGCACAGACAGTGTGCTAAGGACAGACTTGTGTACCGGGGGCATGGGCGGGGGATTTCCCATGGAACTCTCTAAGGGCCCGGTGCCCTGTGTGGCCCGGGGAGTGCCCATGCCGTTCCTTGACCCCGCAGGACACTTGCATCCAGCAATAAGCAGCCCTCTGCCTCCACGGGGCTCAAACACCTGGGCCCGGTGTGCGGGCACCTGGCGTACGTGGAGGCAAACCCGCAGACCCCTCTGGCGCGAACCCACCACTGCGAAGATCCCCCTTTTCCTCCATCCGTAAAGGGGTCACGCTTGAGGAGTGGAAGAACATGGGGAGGCCCCAGGAGATGGCTTTTCTCCGAGCCGCGGCTGGCTCGTTTCGGGCCTATACGTGGGCCGCGCATGCGCACTCAGGCTCCCAAGCACACACCTCCCTTGGCTCAGCTGACCCACCCTTTAGAGGTCACAGCAGTTCCACAGGGTCCCTGGGCACCTGTCCGTGGACACAGGAGCCCTCCCTGCCACCTAGAGGACCACGCGATTTCCCCTGGGGAACACTGCCCAGAAGCACTCCCAGCCTCGCACAGACACTGTACCCAGGATAGACTTGTGGACCAAGGGCCTGGGCGAGGAATTTTCCAGGGAACTCTCTAAAGGCCAGGTGCCCTCTGTGGCCCTGGGAGTGCCCACGCCGTCCCTTAACCCTGCAGGATACTATCATCCAGCAATAAGGAGCCCTCTGCCTCCACGGGGCTCAAACACCTGGGCCGGTTGTGCGAGCACCTGGCGTACGTGCAGGCAAACCCGCAGACCCCTCTGGCCCGAACCCACCACTGCGAAGATCCCCCTTTTCTTCCATCCGTAAAGGGGTCCTCCTTGAGGAGTGGAGGAACATGGGGAGGCCCCCAGGAGATGGCTTTTCTCCGAGCCGCGACTGGCTCATTTCGGGCCTATAAGCGGGCCGCGCGTGCGCACTCAGGCTCCCCACCACAAGCCTCCCTCGGGTCACGGGACCCACCCTTGACGTGTCTCCTGAACCACTGTTGAGGGGTCACATCACCCACCCCTGAGGGGTCACGGGAGCCACCCCGGAGGGGTCACGTGACCCACCCCTGAGGGGTCTCGTGACCCACTCCAGAGGTATCACCTGACCCACCCCTGAGGGGTCTCGTGACCCACTCCCGAGGGGTCACGTGACCCACCCCTGAGGGGTCTCGTGACCCACTCCCGAGGGGTCACGTGACCCACCCCTGAGGGGTCACGTGACCAACCCTTGAGGGGTCTCGTGACCCACCCTTGAGGGGTCCCGTGACCCACCCTTGTGGGGTCTCCTGACCCACCCTTGGGAGGTCACGTGCCCCACCCTTGAGGGGTCACATGACCCACCTTGAGAGGTCACAGCTGTTTTACAGGGTCCCTGCGCACCTGTTCGGGGAAACAGCAGCCCTCCCTGCCACTCAGAGGACCGCACGATTTCCCACAGGCCACACTGCCTAGCAGTACCTTCAGCCCCGCACAGACAGTGTGCTAAGGACAGACTTGGGTACCGGGGGCATGGGCGGGGGGTTTCCCATGGAACTCTCTAAGGGCCCGGTGCCCTGTGTGGCCCGGGGAGTGCCCATGCCGTTCCTTGACCCCGCAGGACACTTGCATCCAGCAATAAGCAGCCCTCTGCCTCCACGGGGCTCAAACACCTGGGCCCGGTGTGCGGGCACCTGGCGTACGTGGAGGCAAACCCGCAGACCCCTCTGGCGCGAACCCACCACTGCGAAGATCCCCCTTTTCCTCCATCCGTAAAGGGGTCACGCTTGAGGAGTGGAAGAACATGGGGAGGCCCCAGGAGATGGCTTTTCTCCGAGCCGCGGCTGGCTCGTTTCGGGCCTATACGTGGGCCGCGCATGCGCACTCAGGCTCCCAAGCACACACCTCCCTTGGCTCACCTGACCCACCCTTTGGAGGTCACAGCAGTTCCACAGGGTCCCTGGGCACCTGTCCGTGGACACAGGAGCCCTCCCTGCCACCTAGAGGACCACGCGATTTCCCCTGGGGAACACTGCACAGAAGCACTCCCAGCCTCGCACAGACACTGTACCCAGGATAGACTTGTGGACCAAGGGCCTGGGCGAGGAATTTTCCAGGGAACTCTCTAAAGGCCAGGTGCCCTCTGTGGCCCTGGGAGTGCCCACGCCGTCCCTTAACCCTGCAGGACACTATCATCCAGCAATAAGCAGCCCTCTGCCTCCACGGGGCTCAAACACCTGGGCCCGTTGTGCGAGCACCTGGCGTACGTGCAGGCAAACCCGCAGACGCCTCTGGCCGGAACCCACCACTGCGAAGATCCCCCTTTTCTTCCATCCGTAAAGGGGTCCTCCTTGAGGAGTGGAGGAACATGGGGAGGCCCCCAGGAGATGGCTTTTCTCCGAGCCGCGGCTGGCTCATTTCGGGCCTATAAGCGGGCCGCGCGTGCGCACTCAGGCTCCCCACCACAAGCCTCCCTCGGGTCACGGGACCCACCCTTGACGTGTCTCCTGAACCACTGTTGAGGGGTCACATCACCCACCCCTGAGGGGTCACGGGAGCCACCCCGGAGGGGTCACGTGACCCACCCCTGAGGGGTCTTGTGACCCACTCCAGAGGTATCACGTGACCCACCACTGAGGGGTCTCGTGACCCACTCCCGAGGGGTCACGTGACCCACCCCTGAGGGGTCTCGTGACCCACTCCCGAGGGGTCACGTGACCCACCCCTGAGGGGTCTCGTGACCCACTCCCGAGGGGTCACGTGACCCACACCCGAGGGGTCACGTGACCCACCCTTGAGGGGTCTCGTGACCTACCCTTTTGGGGTCACGTGACCAACCCTTGAGGGGTCTCGTGACCCACCCTTGAGGGGTCCCGTGACCCACCCTTGTGGGGTCTCCTGACCCATCCTTGGGAGGTCACGTGCCCCACCCTTGAGGGGTCACATGACCCACCTTGAGAGGTCACAGCTGTTTTACAGGGTCCCTGCGCACCTGTTCGGGGAAACAGCAGCCCTCCCTGCCACTCAGAGGACCGCACGATTTCCCACAGGCCACACTGCCTAGCAGTACCTTCAGCCCCGCACAGACAGTGTGCTAAGGACAGACTTGGGTACCGGGGGCATGGGCGGGGGGTTTCCCATGGAACTCTCTAAGGGCCCGGTGCCCTGTGTGGCCCGGGGAGTGCCCATGCCGTTCCTTGACCCCGCAGGACACTTGCATCCAGCAATAAGCAGCCCTCTGCCTCCACGGGGCTCAAACACCTGGGCCCGGTGTGCGGGCACCTGGCGTACGTGGAGGCAAACCCGCAGACCCCTCTGGCGCGAACCCACCACTGCGAAGATCCCCCTTTTCCTCCATCCGTAAAGGGGTCACGCTTGAGGAGTGGAAGAACATGGGGAGGCCCCAGGAGATGGCTTTTCTCCGAGCCGCGGCTGGCTCGTTTCGGGCCTATACGTGGGCCGCGCATGCGCACTCAGGCTCCCAAGCACACACCTCCCTTGGCTCAGCTGACCCACCCTTTAGAGGTCACAGCAGTTCCACAGGGTCCCTGGGCACCTGTCCGTGGACACAGGAGCCCTCCCTGCCACCTAGAGGACCACGCGATTTCCCCTGGGGAACACTGCCCAGAAGCACTCCCAGCCTCGCACAGACACTGTACCCAGGATAGACTTGTGGACCAAGGGCCTGGGCGAGGAATTTTCCAGGGAACTCTCTAAAGGCCAGGTGCCCTCTGTGGCCCTGGGAGTGCCCACGCCGTCCCTTAACCCTGCAGGATACTATCATCCAGCAATAAGCAGCCCTCTGCCTCCACGGGGCTCAAACACCTGGGCCCGTTGTGCGAGCACCTGGCGTACGTGCAGGCAAACCCGCAGACGCCTCTGGCCGGAACCCACCACTGCGAAGATCCCCCTTTTCTTCCATCCGTAAAGGGGTCCTCCTTGAGGAGTGGAGGAACATGGGGAGGCCCTCAGGAGATGGCTTTTCTCCGAGCCGGGGCTGGCTCATTTCGGGCCTATAAGCGGGCCGCGCGTGCGCACTCAGGCTCCCCACCACAAGCCTCCCTCGGGTCACGGGACCCACCCTTGACGTGTCTCCTGAACCACTGTTGAAGGGTCACTTCACCCACCCCTGAGGCGTCACGGGAGCCACCCCGGAGGGGTCACGTGACCCACCCCTGAGGGGTCTCGTGACCCACTCCAGAGGTATCACGTGACCCACCCCTGAGGGGTCTCGTGACCCACTCCCGAGGGGTCACGTGACCCACCCCTGAGGGGTCTCGTGACCCACTCCCGAGGGGTCACGTGACCCACTCCTGAGGGGTCAGGTGACCCACCCCTGAGGGGTAACGTGACTCACCCTTGAGGGGTCTCGTGACCTACCCTTTTGGGGTCACGTGACCAACCCTTGAGGGGTCTCGTGACCCACCCTTGAGGGGTCCCGTGACCCACCCTTGTGGGGTCTCCTGACCCACCCTTGGGAGGTCACGTGCCCCACCCTTGAGGGGTCACATGACCCACCTTGAGAGGTCACAGCTGTTTTACAGGGTCCCTGCGCACACTGTTCGGGGAAACAGCAGCCCTCCCTGCCACTCAGAGGACCGCACGATTTCCCACAGGCCACACTGCCTAGCAGTACCTTCAGCCCCGCACAGACAGTGTGCTAAGGACAGACTTGGGTACCGGGGGCATGGGCGGGGGATTTCCCATGGAACTCTCTAAGGGCCCGGTGCCCTGTGTGGCCCGGGGAGTGCCCATGCCGTTCCTTGACCCCGCAGGACACTTGCATCCAGCAATAAGCAGCCCTCTGCCTCCACGGGGCTCAAACACCTGGGCCCGGTGTGCGGGCACCTGGCGTACGTGGAGGCAAACCCGCAGACCCCTCTGGCGCGAACCCACCACTGCGAAGATCCCCCTTTTCCTCCATCCGTAAAGGGGTCACGCTTGAGGAGTGGAAGAACATGGGGAGGCCCCCAGGAGATGGCTTTTCTCCGAGCCGCGGCTGGCTCGTTTCGGGCCTATACGTGGGTCGCGCATGCCCACTCAGGCTCCCAAGCACACACCTCCCTTGGCTCACCTGACCCACCCTTTGGAGGTCACAGCAGTTCCACAGGGTCCCTGGGCACCTGTCCGTGGACACAGGAGCTCTCCCTGCCACCTAGAGGACCACGCGATTTCCCCTGGGGAACACTGCCCAGAAGCACTCCCAGCCTCGCACAGACACTGTACCCAGGATAGACTTGTGGACCAAGGGCCTGGGCGAGGAATTTTCCAGGGAACTCTCTAAAGGCCAGGTGCCCTCTGTGGCCCTGGGAGTGCCCACGCCGTCCCTTAACCCTGCAGGACACTATCATCCAGCAATAAGCAGCCCTCTGCCTCCACGGGGCTCAAACACCTGGGCCCGTTGTGCGAGCACCTGGCGTACGTGCAGGCAAACCCGCAGACGCCTCTGGCCGGAACCCACCACTGCGAAGATCCCCCTTTTCTTCCATCCGTAAAGGGGTCCTCCTTGAGGAGTGGAGGAACATGGGGAGGCCCCCAGGAGATGGCTTTTCTCCGAGCCGCGGCTGGCTCATTTCGGGCCTATAAGCGGGCCGAGCGTGCGCACTCAGGCTCCCACCACAAGCCTCCCTCGGGTCACGGGACCCACCCTTGACGTGTCTCCTGAACCACTGTTGAGGGGTCACATCACCCACCCCTGAGGGGTCACGGGAGCCACCCCGGAGGGGTCACGTGACCCACCCCTGAGGGGTCTCGTGACCCACTCCAGAGGTATCACCGTGACCCACCACTGAGGGGTCTCGTGACCCACTCCCGAGGGGTCACGTGACCCACCCCTGAGGGGTCTCGTGACCCACTCCCGAGGGGTCACGTGACCCACCCCTGAGGGGTCTCGTGACCCACTCCCGAGGGGTCACGTGACCCACCCCCGAGGGGTCACGTGACCCACCCTTGAGGGGTCTCGTGACCTACCCTTTTGGGGTCACGTGACCAACCCTTGAGGGGTCTCGTGACCCACCCTTGAGGGGTCCCGTGACCCACCCTTGTGGGTTCTCCTGACCCACCCTTGGGAGGTCACGTGCCCCACCCTTGAGGGGTCACATGACCCACCTTGAGAGGTCACAGCTGTTTTACAGGGTCCCTGCGCACCTGTTCGGGGAAACAGCAGCCCTCCCTGCCACTCAGAGGACCGCACGATTTCCCACAGGCCACACTGCCTAGCAGTACCTTCAGCCCCGCACAGACAGTGTGCTAAGGACAGACTTGGGTACCGGGGGCATGGGCGGGGGATTTCCCATGGAACTCTCTAAGGGCCCGGTGCCCTGTGTGGCCCCGGGGAGTGCCCATGCCGTTCCTTGACCCCGCAGGACACTTGCATCCAGCAATAAGCAGCCCTCTGCCTCCACGGGGCTCAAACACCTGGGCCCGGTGTGCGGGCACCTGGCGTACGTGGAGGCAAACCCGCAGACCCCTCTGGCGCGAACCCACCACTGCGAAGATCCCCCTTTTCCTCCATCCGTAAAGGGGTCACGCTTGAGGAGTGGAAGAACATGGGGAGGCCCCAGGAGATGGCTTTTCTCCGAGCCGCGGCTGGCTCGTTTCGGGCCTATACGTGGGCCGCGCATGCGCACTCAGGCTCCCAAGCACACACCTCCCTTGGCTCACCTGACCCACCCTTTGGAGGTCACAGCAGTTCCACAGGGTCCCTGGGCACCTGTCCGTGGACACAGGAGCCCTCCCTGCCACCTAGAGGACCACGCGATTTCCCCTGGGGAACACTGCACAGAAGCACTCCCAGCCTCGCACAGACACTGTACCCAGGATAGACTTGTGGACCAAGGGCCTGGGCGAGGAATTTTCCAGGGAACTCTCTAAAGGCCAGGTGCCCTCTGTGGCCCTGGGAGTGCCCACGCCGTCCCTTAACCCTGCAGGACACTATCATCCAGCAATAAGCAGCCCTCTGCCTCCACGGGGCTCAAACACCTGGGCCCGTTGTGCGAGCACCTGGCGTACGTGCAGGCAAACCCGCAGACGCCTCTGGCCGGAACCCACCACTGCGAAGATCCCCCTTTTCTTCCATCCGTAAAGGGGTCCTCCTTGAGGAGTGGAGGAACATGGGGAGGCCCCCAGGAGATGGCTTTTCTCCGAGCCGCGGCTGGCTCATTTCGGGCCTATAAGCGGGCCGCGCGTGCGCACTCAGGCTCCCCACCACAAGCCTCCCTCGGGTCACGGGACCCACCCTTGACGTGTCTCCTGAACCACTGTTGAGGGGTCACATCACCCACCCCTGAGGGGTCACGGGAGCCACCCCGGAGGGGTCACGTGACCCACCCCTGAGGGGTCTCGTGACCCACTCCAGAGGTATCACGTGACCCACCACTGAGGGGTCTCGTGACCCACTCCCGAGGGGTCACGTGACCCACCCCTGAGGGGTCTCGTGACCCACTCCCGAGGGGTCACGTGACCCACCCCTGATGGGTCTCGTGACCCACTCCCGAGGGGTCACGTGACCCACCCCCGAGGGGTCACGTGACCCACCCTTGAGGGGTCTCGTGACCTACCCTTTTGGGGTCACGTGACCAACCCTTGAGGGGTCTCGTGACCCACCCTTGAGGGGTCCCGTGACCCACCCTTGTGGGGTCTCCTGACCCACCCTTGGGAGGTCACGTGCCCCACCCTTGAGGGGTCACATGACCCACCTTGAGAGGTCACAGCTGTTTTACAGGGTCCCTGCGCACCTGTTCGGGGAAACAGCAGCCCTCCCTGCCACTCAGAGGACCGCACGATTTCCCACAGGCCACACTGCCTAGCAGTACCTTCAGCCCCGCACAGACAGTGTGCTAAGGACAGACTTGGGTACCGGGGGCATGGGCGGGGGGTTTCCCATGGAACTCTCTAAGGGCCCGGTGCCCTGTGTGGCCCGGGGAGTGCCCATGCCGTTCCTTGACCCCGCAGGACACTTGCATCCAGCAATAAGCAGCCCTCTGCCTCCACGGGGCTCAAACACCTGGGCCCGGTGTGCGGGCACCTGGCGTACGTGGAGGCAAACCCGCAGACCCCTCTGGCGCGAACCCACCACTGCGAAGATCCCCCTTTTCCTCCATCCGTAAAGGGGTCACGCTTGAGGAGTGGAAGAACATGGGGAGGCCCCAGGAGATGGCTTTTCTCCGAGCCGCGGCTGGCTCGTTTCGGGCCTATACGTGGGCCGCGCATGCGCACTCAGGCTCCCAAGCACACACCTCCCTTGGCTCAGCTGACCCACCCTTTAGAGGTCACAGCAGTTCCACAGGGTCCCTGGGCACCTGTCCGTGGACACAGGAGCCCTCCCTGCCACCTAGAGGACCACGCGATTTCCCCTGGGGAACACTGCCCAGAAGCACTCCCAGCCTCGCACAGACACTGTACCCAGGATAGACTTGTGGACCAAGGGCCTGGGCGAGGAATTTTCCAGGGAACTCTCTAAAGGCCAGGTGCCCTCTGTGGCCCTGGGAGTGCCCACGCCGTCCCTTAACCCTGCAGGATACTATCATCCAGCAATAAGCAGCCCTCTGCCTCCACGGGGCTCAAACACCTGGGCCCGTTGTGCGAGCACCTGGCGTACGTGCAGGCAAACCCGCAGACG